>NC_048416.1:11261033-11276504 GCF_013103735.1 Etheostoma cragini | reverse complement strand
TGTATTTAAAAAATACAGAAAAAAACTGTAAATTTAACAGGATAAAGTACGTAAAATTACAGATTTTTTTTACAGTGTGGCAATGCCTGCTTCATACTTGAGAAAAAAAAGAAAAAGAAAAAAGCTGAATTTTGGATATATACTCCCTCTGGCTTATAAATGTCGCAGTATGGCTGAATTCTTTAAATGTTTCTGTGTTGCAATTTTCTTACTTGACAATGTCTTGCACCTACAGTATATGTTACTTGTGTTTTTAGATATTAGTGACATCTAACAAAGCCACTTTAATACATAGAGTAGGCAGGTGTTTAATCTACTCATTTCAGAGCTTGTGCTGGCTCTTTTCTCAGACTGGGAACCCAATTGCTTTAGGGTACCCTTTCATTGAATTTTTCCAGTTTTCTAAAGAAAGATGTGTGAGTGCAATTCCAGCTTCTAGCAACTACCAATACCAGTCAAACCTGTGACTGGTACTTCTTCTGTTACTGCTTCACTTTCTCTACACCTGGGGCTTCAGATTTAACTCTGGATTGTGTTCAGAGATTAAACTACCAAGGGATGCATCAGTTATTTTAAAGAAGAAGAGAATCAGAGCCTGGTGGCAAGCTATGTTGGGGGTGTAATAAGAATCAGCTGCTTCTTAATGACAGAAATGTCGAGCAATTATCCGGTGACACCTGTCAGCATTCAGGGTGAGGAGCTACAGATTGTGCCGGCTGCAGGTAGTGGTGGGGGAACATCACCGGGATTGGTTTAATAATGTAAGAGGGCAAAAGGAGACTGCGAAGTGAAGCTGAGGTCAATCTGTGAAAGCAAACAACTCTACGCGTTCTAACATTAAGTTGTTAGCAGTGAATTTTGTGCTTGTCTCCACAGTGTTCTACAGTACAGTTACAGAGTAAGAACAAATGGAAAAGCTATTAGAGACCCTCTTGCAATGGGGATCCATCAGCCGCGACGCCAAATCGGGCCAGGGGCGTAAAGTGGGAGACCCAATGCTTCCTAATCCCTCTGGCGTCCTTTCTCAGACCACACTTGTCTTCGAACTCTGCCTTCACGTTCATCTGAACTGTAACGTTTTGTGACTGCATCTTGCACACTTGCATCAGTCTGGTAGTTCCTGCAACAGTTATCTTGCCATGATCACACACACACACACACACACTACCAGATTTTTTTTTATGCACGCCTTAACAGTGAATGTCTCTATATTACTTATTAATCTACCAGTCATCCTGGCCGGAAAGTCAAAAAGTCAATTTCTGACACTGCTTGAGAGTTTCTCAAACAATAATGGCTGGTTTGGCATAAAATGTGCTGTGCACATTCATGCTCCCAACAGGGGAAAACCTATTGATTTCTGTGACTCGACTTTCCTTAAAAAGCCATCTTGGGGTCAGTGTTTGCCTGCTCTAATGGCACTCTGCCAGGGTGGTTAGTACTGTTGACTCACAGAAAATGTCTTGGGTGTGAACTCCTTTTAGGCTGTCTGGAGTAGAAATGCACGTTAGGTAAAGTATTAAGGTTACTCTTACCACTGCCGTGACCAACCCCCCACTAGCTTAAAACAAGACCTTAGTGCTTTTAAATGTTGGGATTGGTTTAACTGTTTTGATGAATTCTCAAAAGGACTAATTAAGTGCAGTTTAAAGTGATACTTGTCACAAAAGAGTCTCAAACACTCAGCCTCTGTAGGTTTGAAAAGTGGCTGTAAAAAGTTAGATTACCACAAAAACTGGAGGTGATGTCAGCTTGCATCCATGTGGGTTACAATGTATTCTAATTGAGCCAAGTTTTTTAAAACAAGTCAAAAGCCTTAATGTACATACATTTGCAATCGTAGCTTTATCAGCACCATGGCCAACCCACAGAAAGCGCGCGCTGTGGTACTTCAGCTTACGTCGAATTTACCAAATCTGAAGTTAATCAGGTAATCTGCGCCTTTCTGCGCCCCACTATACCGTAAATTGAGCTGTAGCAAAGCATTAAGTACTTGTGCATTGGTACGGCTGAGTATTAATGCACACTGCTGATGTTATGACTGTTTGAAATGATTACCAGGATAAATTATCTGTGAATGTCTTAACCACACCAAAGCCAATCCATGAAGTAGATGAAGAAATATTTCACAGAATTGTGAAATGTGAAGGGAAAGTCAAAACTGCCAGTGGCATAAGAGGGTAGCTCATGGGATCATCAAAGTTAATAGGAGTCATCCTCTGGGATCCATAAATGTACTATATTGAGATCCATCCCATAGTTGTTAAAATATTTTGGTTTTGAAGAAAACAGTGGGCCGTCATACTGTCACTTCCATCCCTAGAGCATCGTCGCCACCATTGCTAAAAACCTAAACAGAAACGTCTCAAACAATATAATCAACTAGTCTATGGTACTGACCATAAATAAATGGTAGAGGAATGGATTATGATGCAGGAGCGGCTCTTGAGAAGTCTTTATAACAGTTATTTTTTTTCCCCACTGTGAAAACAATGTTGAATAAATTGTTGCTAAAACGAATTCAAGCTACCGTTAAATGTATTTCTCATGAAAAGAAACATTTCTTCTATTATTCTGTCAAGCCTATAGAGCTGTTGTCAACATACAGTGCTCTTATACTATTATTTAATCTAACAGAACAGAGTTGCCTGCAAAGTTAGGTGTTTGGTGTTTTTTGCCCCCAGCATCTCCTTCCAGGCAGCACAGCAATGGTTATGTTTTTAAGGTTAGCTGCCTGAAAGGCAACGTTGGAGGCAAAAAAACACTGTCAAGTGCAAAGTTAACAGTAACTGAGTAGTTTAGAATGTCAGACTTCTGTATGCCATCAGGGGGTTACATAGTCACATGTGAAAACAATACGTGACTGTTACTTGGTTCATTTGAATTCTCCGTGAGCCACCACACTGTGGTTAGGGTTATGTTTCAGCATTAGGAGATGAGTTACTGTGTGCAGTGGGCATGGATCCAAAGGCACTATTCATGACTGGCCTGGAGAAAGAGGACCTTTAGTTTTTTTTTCTTTTGAGGACTGGCAAAAATGTAGACCAGTGGTTTTCAAAGTCTGGGTCAGGACCTGCCCCTGGGATATGGATCTATCTATCGACCCATCAGCTGTAATCGAAAAAGCATCTGCCTGCTGACCACAAATATGCTGTACGCGGTGCTTTTCTCAAGAGAATCGTTATCTGTATTTTCCACTTTATACTATATAAACAGTAGGGCTGTAACATTACATCAAACCCAGGAGTCTATTTGTATCACGAAACCTTGATTCTTTTTTTTTTGGGGGGGGGGGGGGCGGAGAGTTATACTCGTTTTTTTGCCACATGGCATTGTTGCGTTATTGATTACATGCCACTTTGCAACACAGTAATGCAACAGAGACCATATTTATTGATATTGATTGATTTCAATGATCCAACACCGAAGATTCTTTTGTACCTCAAAATGATGCCAAAAATGAGATATAAGAATAATGGTAACAGTAATGGGCAATTCTGCTTCCAACGTGTAGGGGGACTGAAGAGGAAAAGTGCTTTGGTACCTACTGTAAAAGGTGCTGGTTAAATTTACCCGACAAAAGAGGGATACGGCACCAAAAGGACTAATAGTAATCTAGAGATGCGGTAGCATTGGATCTGGAAGGGAAGGATAACTCTGGGAGTTGGAAGAGGTGTGTCGAGATCCTACCTCCTCACTTGACACAGGTTCGTGGATCTGAGTGTCCCGATTTTGGTTTCATATCATTACAGCCCTAATAGACATGATTCTTGGCTCAATTTAACCACGTGACGAGAAGTGAGGAGAGTTAACCGACATTGACCGATGACGGATGATTTGGTGTTGATCAAAAAGTGCAAGCGCCTATTTGGTAATATTTCTTAATTTAAACCAAATGCTGATAGGAAACCTGATGACATTAATGAGGCAATCTGTACACTTTGTCTAATGAAGGTGGCAGCATCTGGAGGCAACACTTCTACACACACACACACCTTTAAGCGCACCATCATAGTAAGGGCTGCCCCTGCAGCTAAAGCTTGACTGGAGAGGATCAAAGTAAACCCTCTACAGATATTAAGCGTCATTTACAAATAACTTTTCTTGTGAAATGTGGGGTCACGAGTGTATTAACCCGTGGGAAAATCTCTTTACCATGGCTTGTCTATGTAGATCATATGCTGCTTACTATTGTCAGTTCTGTTTTGACCCTCGCCCACTTGATCCACCTTGTCCATCACGCTCTACACCGAAAGATTTATTAAAATATTAATAGATTGTCCATCAAACACTGGGTGTCAGTTTTGTGTGTTTAATCATAAGGGGTAAAGGTGTGCTCAATCGCGAGCCATTCCCCTTTCCTCTAAATTAAGTCGAGCTCTTGTTTTTGCTGACACATTGAAGGTCACGTTGAGACAAATTCTCGATAAGCGGAAACAGGTCCATAAACTATGCAATTTTGACACTACTGTGTGTGTGTGTGTGTGTGTGTGTATTAGCTTTGCAACTTCATATAAACACATTGCTGAGGATATGGTTTGTGCCAGATATTTTGTCACGACTTGTTATTTAGGCTACACTTTAATCTTGTCTGCTCCTCCATTAAAGACAAATAGTTGAATTGAAGAACGTTTCAGGGAAATTTAAGAGCACCTTGATCAATTTGATAAAGAGCTTCTTGCTACGTGGTGATGAAAGAAATACTTTGTGTAATCTAATCAGTCATCCCTCGTACAATTATTGGCATGCAATATGATGAACACTTCAACGTGACTGTACAATGGAAAGGTTTGAGCAATTTGTCAGTGCATTCTTTAGAAGTGCACTTGCACATGCAGGAACCATAAAGCCATGTGCCATTACCATATGAGACGGCGAGAATACACATGCTCCACGATAACTTATTATATATTATTATTATAGCCAATTATTAACTCTGTAGTGCACACAGCCATGTCTCGCCATGCTTCTGCAGCCAGTTTACCCGACCTGTTAATCCCACTAATAAAAGGACCAGACACAGGATGTGAGTGTTAAAAGAAGCCAAAACGGTAACAGAAATGATAAATGGTGATAAGGCACACATGCAGGATTAACCCAGTACCTTCCAGAAAGCTAATTTAGTGTCACCTTTTTATTCATGAAGATCTACCAAGAGCATTTCTTCACTCTCCCTCCCGACATCTTGTATTGTAAATTTTATACAGCAAGACCGAAAGACATTAATTCATCTAATTTCCCCTCAAGTCTTATAAAATGTATTTATTTCATGTGGAATTTGTTTTACATGCTCATACCGATGTGCTATGATACAAAACAAGCGAAAATCAGAAGATTCTCAGTTTTGAAATGCTGGAATCAGATACATTCTCTGTGGATTGATTTCATGAATTGATTCAACATTTCAGCTCTATGTTCAGTTTACCATATGTTAAATATGGCGGTTGTGCTGACCCTACTCTCACATTTAGATTTAGCTATAGATACATAAATGATAGTTACTAATTTACAAATTGAATCTGCTAAAAAAGGAATATACATGGCGTCATGCCAAGGATCCCTGGCCTTTTCCAGCAACACTGACCCCTTTTAGCACAGGATAACTATTTTGACCAGCCGACTGTTCTCAGAGGAGAAAAACAGGAGATCAGAGCATACACAACAGACAGAAAAATAAATAAAATTACTCCTGCAGCCTCTTTCAAGCTTGCAAGGTGTCAAGAACACCTCTGCTGCCTCACAATTCGGTCAGCGCCAAACCTACGCACCTGCAGGAGCTCTGGCTGGGAGTTTATTTTCTCCTTTCCTGTGACTGCATTAACACTCACCAAGCCCACATGTACCTGAGGAATATGTCAGAACTCGGGATAACACCTAATACCAACTCATATATTAGTCAATCTCTCATAACTCCAGTCTTTTCAGCTTTTTGGCACATAATGTATGCTGTCTATGTAGTGCAAATTAAAAAGGCATTTGCATAAAAAACATTGTTTTAACTATTGTGTGGATGAATTTGGAAGTTAAAGCTGCGTTTCTGAGAGCTGTAAGAGGGTTTAATTATTGTCTGGAAATACATTTCTAAAACATTTTGTGTCACCTGTGCTGCTCTGCCACATTGTTAGAATAAAGTGACAGGAAGATAAAAAGATCCAGGATCCAAGCATTCAGGTAGCTCATTGAACTCTCGATTGAAGACGACGCATAATGTCATAGTCTTGATATTTCATTTACTCGTGTTTAACTATGTGTTTACAAAAGAATTTTGTAGGAATTTTGCCATCATTGGCTAGCATAGAGAAAAGCTCTGACAGGAATAAAGAGGAGGAGGTGTGTGTTCAAACTGGCATAGCTATGCTTACATTTTCCAAAAAGTGTGTTTTAAAGTGTAATTTGTCAATTTCTCTGTCATCCTCAGTCGTCTACAGTTGCACGGCTCCATATTCTCCGGAACCTCATCCTTGAAGTGAAAATTTGAATGCTTGAATGTGAAAAATAATTTAATAATAATTTCTGCTCTGAAACAAGGGTGGACAAAATACACGGGTTTGCTAAACTATGATATTGATGAAGCTGGTAGCTCTTCTCTGTTAAAAAAAAAAAAGCAGATTAGCATTTAGCTAGCAGCTTCTCATCTTTAGATGAAAACGACCACGACTGAGGCTTCCTCAGTCATTGTATATTTTAGCATAGGTAAAGCTGCCGAAGCAGAACATTACCCATAACTCCATTTCTCAGACGAGCGTCAGTTTGGGAGCGTGCATGCTACCACTCCTTCCTTCTCAAATGACTTGAAAAGGCTGTCATTTGCACAAATTTCACAAATAATCACTCGGACTTGAGTAAGGTATGGCTGCAGCCTGGAGACCTCCCGCCTTGTGCCCTCCCGGCTACTTGCTGTCCGCAAGCTTCAACTTTTCAAAATAAAAGTTTGCGTCTGATCGACTATGTTTTTGTACGTTGGTGTTTTTGATGTTTTTTAACTAAACAGTACGGAAATCATGCTAATAAATACAATTATTTACTAGATGGAACTAGCAAAGTAGTTTTGTGTTTATTTGTGGGAGTAAGATTTATTTAGTTTGAGAAACCGCTGTCTAAACAGGGAGGGCCCCATCTGGGGTGGAGGGCCGAGACTGAGAGAGCTACATTGAGCTACATGGAAAGATATGCACAAAATTTTGCTGATTTAATGAATACTAAAGTTGGGTGACCCTCCCCCCTAGACTTAAAGGTCTCAAAGATTAAAAAGACAAGACCCTCTCCCATTTTCCTCTGGTGGTCTATTCCATTCCTAAGTATTTATTATTTTGTAGTATACATACTGCAAGCAGCTTCTGCAAAGCTCAAATCACAGGAATGTGGAGGAAGTCCAAGACAGTTCAAATAGACAGAACAGATGCCCTGTTTCAGCAGCCAGGCACAGAGCCCAACCCTGTCTGATAGCTGGTGGCACAAATGAGGGACTAATGCCCTCAATTTTACACCTTTAAGGGATAAGGCAGATGCTGAAGATGCTCCATAACTACGTGAGCTCTCTCTAGATGTGGTAATGGGGTAGTGCAAGGTGTGCAGGTTTGTTGTCATGCTCTCTGTGTGTGTGTGTGTGTGTGTGTGTATGTGTGTGTGTGTATGTGTGTATGTGTGTGTGTGTGTGTGTGTGTGTGTGTGTGTCACACTCCAACACAGAGGACAGAAGCATGGCACCCATAATTTTTTTTAATGACATAACTATTTTGGTACAAACATTTATCTGCCATTGTGGTGGATAGCCTTTGGACATTTTCTCGCCAAATGGATTTGGCACATGGTGGGTGGACATTTTGGACCCTAATCTCCGATCCACAACAAGCACATGGTCGAATCAAGGCAACCGCATAATGCATCTATAGGGCTTTGTGTTCCAACAATCCAATTCATTATCAAATCAATAATGAAATGTCAGTTTTGCAGAGTTAAGCTCAAAGCCCCCACTTGAACTACAGGTTAAGCTTTTATCTTAGTAGTGTACGTTCTCTAATTTGTAAGGTTGGAAGAATGGACTTCTGGTTTAGATTCCTGGTCGCTTGAGTGAGGATGAAAGTGGCTTAGAGTCAGTGATCAGCAGTGGGCAGATTGACTTTGTAGTCTTTATCTCCAGGAGGCCAGAACAGTTGAGGGAGAGATTTTAGCCGGCCTACAGTCACAGCTTCACCCAAGATAAAAGATGAGATTTTACATTTCTAACAAACTGAGTGCACTACTTGTCCCATTCAGTATCTCGGTATCTGACATTTTGCTATGATATTAAAGGTTCTCCTAGGATTTCAGATCCGATTTCCATATATTTCGTTAGCCATGTATGGTTCACTGAATCATAATAAAACATGCCCTACTGAGTTTATTGTTAGGCACATTGAAGCTGAGGTCTTTTTTCCAATTTAAAAAGAAACAATTGCGCCCCCCCCCCCCCACATGCAAGGGAAAAAGACCATTGTTTAAGCGTTGTGCCCCTACACACGTTCCTAACTCAACATCAAAGCACATCTTAACAATCCAGGCCATTCTGGGATGTTTTTGATCCCTTTATATGTTAGTTAATGCAGAGAAGAGCTATCTAACAATTCCCAGAGCTCAAGCTGATTGGGACATCAGTCTGTGTTCTTTCCCACAAGGCTTCCCCTAGGATTTCTCAGATGGAAGCTGGTTCAGAGAAGGCCAGTGTCTCAGGGGCATCACTGAATCTACTGCAAGCAGAACAAGGTATTCTCTGTTGCCTTTGAGGCACAATCCTCAAAGTTCAAAAGTTAAGCATCTTCCATTTACAGGCAAGGAAAGTCTCATCCCAACCTTCAGAGGTATCTTTAAGGTATCTGGTCTTATTTATTGTAAGTGATTGACTTTTTGGTTCAACATTTCTCTTTTCCTCTTCCTAGCTGCTAAATGCTTTACATTGTTTATCAGAAAACTGTACCTGCTGCTGGAATGGAGGTTGATCAGAGTGGGAAAATGTTGTGCGCAGAATGTTGACTTTAATAATTTTTGCAAAATCCCAACAGCACTTATAACAACTACAACTCTTTAAATAATATTTACTTTCAGTGCAACCTTGATGTCAGATGTCTCAGGTAAAAAGCCCTATGTTGGAATCAGAGAGAATAATTGAAAACAAAGTTACCAGTTCATGGATTACTGCCGTGGCCCCTGACGTCACACGTGCCTATAGAGCACGAAGGGCTCTTTGGGAGACGAGAGTAGCTGTAGAAATCAAAGATGCTGTAGCCCTCTTGTGTAATGTATGCCTACTGTTATGTGATCTGACAACCCAACACAGTGCTTTTGCAAAGGGATATGGATAAGTTGTACACCAGAGCCCATGCACAGAGTCTGAAGTCATGCAATTTGATGTAACTTGACAATTTAATGTGCGTGTGTGTGTGTGTGTGTGTGTGTGTGTGTGTGTGTGTGTGTGTGTGTACATATAGAAGGGAAATTGCTGGCTGCAAGGAGCAGCACCCAGCAGGTATATGCCTTAAAATGAGCTTGAAGGGTTGGTGGGTGGTGCCATGAGGCTACAGAGACCTTGTAATAAAAGCAGCTAGTGGATCAATCATGTACACAACAGCTTGCATTACACCAGCCATTGCTTGCACTTGTGTCCTTTGAATTTAACAGGTGATGGAACCACAAGTGGTGCTATGTCATTATTTTCAACCAAGCAAATAAACAACACAACATCAACAGCTGTAACTTTAATCATAGATTCAAGGACATACTGAGGTGTAATTTTGTGGGGGAAACACCGTACTATATGACACCTTGTCTCAAGGTTAAGAGGGAAAATGTATTCAACAAATACTCTGCTCTAAGTACCTACATGATAATATGTTTGCTGGATTGTAAAGGACGCTGCCATAAAGGGTGTGTGTAAAACAAATTGCAATCTGTCTGTCAGCTCATGTTAAATGGAGTGCACCATTGATGAGACAAGCATTCTGGTGTCTGCTTTCGTTAGAGATAAGCAGTCGCTTATGAGTCATGGCATTTTATATAGATTTTATACATTGCATGCATTTTGGGCAGGATGGAAGCAAGGTGAAACATATTGTTCCTGTCATTATTTGAGGACATCATGTTGTTGAACAGCAAATGTCAGACATGACCTTCAAGAAGAATACATATTGTGAAATATTTAATCCCATCTACGTTGATAGATTCATGCCTTCGATACAGTTAAAATTCAGTGAATTACTATCTCTGAAATATTCCTGACCACAGGCACAAACCATTGGGTATAAAAATAGGAATCAAACACTGTAAGCGATGCAAATCAGCTGTGTGTTCACAGGGAAGAAATTCAGTATTCCAGTTTCCCTTTCACGTCAGCCGACGTGGAGGAATTATCTGTCAGTTCAGTAGTTGCCTTTATTCATGTTTTTTACATTACATCTACGGTTTATGAATTTACTTTCTTATCCTCACGGTCATGAAATTCCTCCAGTTTTTATACCAACAAGAACATTTATTATTCCGTGGGCATTGCATTCAAAAGGGCTGGTGTGGCAGGAGGTCAAATATGAATCAGAGCAGCTCTCTAATATAAAAATATTGCCTCAAAGCAGCCAGCAGCAGAGGCAGTTAAAGATATATGCAAACACCAAGAGCTCTGTTTGCAGTAGTGCTACTAGCTGTTGGTGTCTGCAATACTATGTACAGTAAAATAGCAATACTATAATATAAATTACCATTGATCCTTGTTGTTGCTATCAAAAGCTCAACATCCAGTTCTGTGATTGGAGACACAGGTGATTAGCTTCTAAGAAATCCATTATTGCTTCCAGCTATGCGGCCCGTTCTCTCTGCTACTGATCCCCTGCGTTGTCACCTTGAATAAGAATATGTTCTTAGTGAACTCAGCCAGCAAATTAAGGATTAAAAAAAAACTATCCATCATGTTCATTTTGTTAGTTTGTTGTTCCACACAACAGATACATATGCTCCCTTTGACATCTCACTCGACAATCACCATTACTTCCCCCTGCTGCCCTTTACAACAAGAATATCAGGGGGAGCACAAAAAGGAATAAAAGACCGAGCGACATATTGTGTGGATGACAGACTGAGTGTATTAGCATGAAAAGAAATCTGCTTTTTTGTTAGCACACTCACTCTTCCCACCTATGCTTTGTCAGGATAGACACCATGCCCCACCATGACTCAAGACGACAGATGCATACCAATCCAGTCTGGCGTAGACCTCTGCAGCCCACAGACCAGTCAGAAATGCCAGCCTGCCTCCTTGCGTCGCTGCATGGCACCTAGCTCTGCTGCTGTTTGTACTGCCCTGGCACCCAGTGGCCTGCAAGCTATTGGGGAGGGGGGGATCTTACCTTGCATTTACTTTATAGCTGTAAGTTTATGTCTGCATCTCAAAGGCCTGGACAACGGTGCATGAGAGAAATACATAATTTATCACCAGCAGTGCCTTGTAAGTACATCTTTGTGACACATATAGGAAGCGTTATAAAGGGTCTGCTGTTTTACGTAGCATTCCCAGGCATCTACGGAGTGCTCTGACATCAAAGCATGTGTCATTATTATGCTTTCAGGGGGAAAAGTTCACATCCATCAGAGTGAAATGTGCCCCTCTCTAAAGTAACCCTGATGGCTGGTCTTCTGTGTCTCTTAACACTTTGATGATAAATATTTACGCCCTGTAAATATTTGAGGGCCGAACAACATTCAGTGTCATTTACTTTAATCATATTGCACCTTTTATTATTTGTCTAAAGCTGACAAAATCAATCTGAGCAGAGCGTGCAAAAATGCATTTAATATTCCGTCGCTATTAATCTCTAGCCCAATGAGATGATTAATTACACTGTAATAAAGGTTTGTCGCAGTAAGAACTGTGTCTTTATTCATGAAGGCCTCCGCATGAAGCTCCATTTACATTTAAATGTGCTCATGGGTGGGATGTTCTTATCTGCTTGGGATTAGGTTGGAGGGCAGGATGGGTTCAAGAGTAGAGACAGCAAATGTGGTGGTCTGTCTGACTCCTCCTAGGAGGTTGTCAAACCAAACGGGAATCCTGCATGAATGGCCAGTTGGTTGTTTACAATCCGCAGCACAAATCTCATGCAAGCAGAGGTTTTCAGTGTTTGGTGTGAGGAAAGACAAATTTGTCCCTTGACAGTGCAGATAAATGATTTATTGAAATAGGAGTTGAAAGGGCCAGCTAAAGCATCTTGTCACCTCTTTTATAGTAAATGTGTTGTGTGATGGGGAGGGGGTGGTGGGGGGCAAATGGCTTTTTTTCTGCTAATTAAATTGTGTTTTTGATATGTTTTGAGCACAAAGGACGTGCCTTGTTGTTTTAAAAGGTCTAAGCATACACCTCAAATATTGAATGGTGTTTTGCACCAGAGGAAAAAAAAAACTACTGTTCTTTCTTATTCATTTGCATTCATCTTCACTCAGCGCAATTAAGATGTCATTTCAAATAAGCAGATCTGTCCTTGAGAGATGACAGCAAACCAAGGCAATATTTAGGGAGGAGAACTTGGTATTTCTTACCCTTGTAAAGGAATTCATTTGACCTTGAGGTGGTTTTAAAGGGATTCTCATTCAGCCATGTAAAGAGAAATGGCTTGTGTTAATGTGGAGGTATGCTGCTTGAATACAGAAGACACTCAAAATATGTTTGGCTTACAGCTTTCCTACTAATAATGAAGCCCTGCCCATTGGTACTCCAGGAGGAGATAAAGGGTGCTGTCTGTTCGTATGTCCAGCACTCCAATCCTACAAACACACTCTCTCTCTCTCTCTCTTCCCCCCTCTCTCGTTATCTCTTCTTTCTCTCTCTCTCTCTCTCTCTCTCTCTCTCTCTCTCTCTCTCTCTCAAAAACATATTTTTACTCTTTCTCCTGCACTATCACATGAACACGCACGCTCATACCCTTGGAAAAAAAACACAGGGAGGGGGGATGAAATGCATGACTTAAGTTTTAATAAGGGAGAGAGGTAATTTGAAAAGTCTTTGGAGGTGTTTGGAAATTTATCAATAACAACCAGCTGGGATTTCATGCATGGGAGCATTTGGTGTAATTGCCTGCACATCCCTGATAGAGGTTCCTCTTCAATAACAAAAAAATGCTCTTTAATGCAAAAAAGACTGACACTACTTACCGACTCTTCTTCTTTACTTTTGGCTAAAACAGTTCAAAAGATGAGTGATAGTTGATTTTGACCACTAACAAAACAGCCTTCTAATTTATTTAATCTAGGTATTCTTTGTGGCAACTTTTGCCGCTTGCAAGTTTATTCATGCAAAAACACAAACAATATCTTTCATTTTCAAAGATTCCTGTACTTCAAAGGCCTTAATTTGCATTCAGCGGCACAAATTTAAAGCCTCTTTTTGAAACAATAACATTCCTCTGTGTTACTCGTTCCTTCTTAAAGCCTGAGCCAGCTACAGAAGAGCACCACTTTTTTGTAAAAGTATCACAGGTTTTTGGTAATTGCATTAGTTGACAAAGGGGGAAGTGCCAATGTAAATTATAATCCTTCTTTTGTCCCATTAGTGTGACATTTCATTCTCATATCTACACAGTGTCGAGACAGGATTCAGCTGAGGATATAGCTAAAATAACACATCAACTTGATCCGTTAGCTTTTCATGAACATGATTCAAACACATGAACCGTCAATACTAGCCCTAACCTCGGTCATCAAAAGTGGCATAGATGGATGCAGAAGGTTTTTAATAATGCGAAAGCTAAGCTTCTCTTGCTGGCAGTTCATATTTCACTAAAAGGCTGCCATTGTTATCAGCCTGATCAATGAAATAAGTCATGGAGCATAACACAAACCAAAAGCTGGCTTGAATGTTAGGCTAAATGTGCACCCAGAGGCCTGTTCTGGTTTAAAGAGTAAGCTGGAGAGATTTCTTTAGTGTCTTTTCTTTCCGCCATAGCAGTGTCTGAATTCTCTCACACAAATTACACATGAATGATAAGGTCATGGTAAATAGTAGCGTAATCATCCAAACTGAAGATTGGATGGCTGTTTGTCTGACTGTCAAGAGCGAGTCATGCAGGGGGAAGCGAGTGCTCTCTCCTGTGCAGGGAACAAGCTTAGGGCCACATAGTGTATTACAGAGGGAATAACCCACACTGCCACCCCTGCTATCAAAATTGCTTGGGAGGAGATTGCTGCGGGAGGTTGTGTCTGTCTCCACGTCCCGGTTCTATATTTTGTTCTGTGCCCAAGGTGCTTCACTGATCTCTGGCCAAAAGCTGTGTGAAAAATTCTGCCAACTCATGGAGGATGATAGCTAGAGGAGGGGAAATTCAACAATTCACCACAGAGCGCTGGTGAAAAGGAGAGTTAAAAAGGCAGAGAGAGGTGGGGGGAAAATGAAAAATGAATTGGAAAATGAGGACAGAGCTCTGGTCTCTTATCTCCTCTTGTCCTGATGTTCTCTGAGATAAGTGCAGCGTAAGTATGTTGTCAGGTCCACTGAAACACATTACTGACAGCACCACAAGTTCTGGGGAAGTCTTGCGGTGCTGCTGCTTGGCTGACCTTTCTATCCCACGCACTTTTGGTTGCTTGTTCACTGAGCTAGAAATTCCTCAACCAAGGTTTATGGATGTTGTGGTAGTGGACTGCCCTCGTGGTTAGAGAGACCTCTTTGTAACTTAAAGGTCATACATTTAGTTCTTGCAACTGCCATTATGCATCCATCAGTAGGCATGTACAGTATGTGACAAATGTTCTCGGGATGACTGAATGCCTACCTGCTCACTCAGCATAAGTCAGCCTATATTACAGTGCCAGCTGCCAAAAATGTATATAATAAATATGGTGTTTCTTAGTTGATTAGAGTATGGATTTGTAGGCACTTCCTGTGGTTTCATAAACATTTTTATTTTGACTGTCTTGGACCTTGTTTTTCTGTGTTGCCCTCAATATGATCAATGTGAAAAAGGCCATGAACCCAAAACTTCACTCAGAGGTCCCCTGTACGACTTTCATGATTCTTTTAAGTATTCTTCTCTAAGTGCATGTGCATGTACACTCAAAATGTAAGTACAATCTTTCATTTCTCGTAGTGCAGGCTCATTTCAAAGAGCTATTTTGTCAGGAAAGATTGAAAACCATTTACTTCCATACAATGCCCTGTTCAAAAAGGTTGCCTTTGCAATATGTCTACATGGCAATGCTGCCATCACTCTACAAGACATCAGTGTTTCCCCGTCGTACAAGTGTTAGCTTTCTTGTTTCTTTGTGTTTTAAAGTGGAGGCAAGCTTACCTAAGCAAAACTCAATGTGGGTTTAGCTTGTCTACACAGAAGTGTGTACAACATATGTACAGTACAACTGCAGTTCCTCACTGTGCTGTTTGACTGCACTGTAACACTATGGGCCATGTTTGCTATGTGGTAACGGGCCTGAGTGACAACCTTGTTCTTTCTAAGTGTATAT
>NC_048416.1:11247185-11260933 GCF_013103735.1 Etheostoma cragini | reverse complement strand
TCGCAGCCGAGTGTGAAGCGGCTGGGATTAGGATCAGCACCTCTAAATCTGAGGCCATGGTTCTCAGCAGGAAACCGATGGAGTACTTTCTCCGGGTAGGGAGTGAGTCCTTACCCCAAGTGAAGGAGTTCAAGTACCTTGGGGTCTTGTTCGCGAGTGAGGGGACCATGGAGCGTGAGGTTGGTCGGAGAATCGGAGCAGCGGGTGCGGTATTACATTCTGTTTATCGCACCGTTGTGACGAAAAGAGAGCTGAGCCAGAAGGCAAAGCTCTCGATCTACCGGGCAATTTTCGTTCCTACCCTCACCTATGGTCATGAAGGCTGGGTCATGACCGAAAGAACGAGATCCAGGGTACAAGCGGCCAAAATGGGTTTCCTCAGGAGGGTGGCTGGTGTCTCCCTTAGAGATAGGGTGGGAAGCTCAGTCATCCGAGAGGAGTTCGGAGTAGAGCCGCTGCTCCTTCGCGTCGAAAGGAGCCAGTTGAGGTGGTTCGGGCATCTGGTAAGGATGCCTCCTGGGCGCCTCCCTAGGGAGGTGTTCCAGGCACGTCCAGCTGGGAGGAGGCCTCGGGGAAGACCCAGGACTAGGTGGAGAGATTAAATCTCCAACCTGGCCTGGGAACGCCTCGGGATCCCCCAGTCGGAGCTGGTTGATGTAGCTCGGGAAAGGGAAGTTTGGGGTCCCCTTCTGGAGCTGCTGCGACCCGCAGAGGTTGGAAAACCTCTTTGTTGAAGCCTTTACTTGGACCACCAGACACCAGTATTCTATACATAGAATAAAAAATGTATTTAGTTCCAGACCGGTTTCTCTCTCAGGACCAAACTCTCGCAAGATCTGGCAACACAGACGCTAACATCAATTAACGTTCGTGAACGCCCAAATAAAATAAAACGTCCTTGATGCTAAATATGTCTTTTAGATGTGTAGATATCTAACGTTAGCAAAAGAAATAATTAATATGTTATACAAATATAATTTTCATCCATCCACACAACGTTCACTACACTTTCAAATGAGGCCACACCCCTTTAGGAGACAGGAAGTGTGTACCGTTTCATACCATTGGTTTTAGTATAGAGGATCTTTGGAGAATGCGGTTAATAGGCAACTGACAGCAAAAAATATCTGTTGCCTTGTTGCCCAGTGAATAATTATGTTAATGAGAATGGAGAAAAGGAAAAAGTAGATGATACACGTCCTTTCCTGTTTTATTTTGTTAGTCTGTTATTCTGTCTAGTCTTGTCTGGTTTTACTTCCTGTTTCTTGTTGTCCCGCCTGTGTGATTGGTCTGCTCCGCCCTGATGTGTTTCACCTGCCGTATCACCTGTCCCTGCTCGTTACCTCTATATTTAGCCTCTGTGTGTCCCTGGTCTTGTGTCAGATCCTTGTATTGTTCCAGAGTGTTAGTTCTCAGTCCTGTTCTGTGCTGTCTTCTCGTCCTTGGAATTTTTTGTCTCCAGTTCCTGTTTGTTGGATTACTTTTGTTTTTTGTTTATCCGTTTTCTTGTTTTATCCAATTATGGAAGTAATGGGTTGCCTCCTGGATTCAGGTTTCCTTTTGTTGGTGTGAACTGTTTTTTTTTGCTTAATAAATCGTCAGGGTCAAACTTTCTCCTGCCTGCTCTCTGCCTTTGGGTCCTCCACTTCCCCTAGTCATGATGTGATCCAGTGACGTAGGTCGTTATTCTCTTCTTTTTTTTTTTTATTAAAACATTCTCAATTCAAGGCATTTGGATAAAAAAACACACAGACAACCCAGTATTTGACAATTTCTGAGTATTTGGTGAATCTCGCACAGGACATGACATTCTCTATAAGCAGAAAAGATGACGTATGAGTCAGCCACATTTCAAGCTATCGTTCAAAAACAATATTAACTTCATAGTATAATTATAAAGCAAGCATTGTCTCATGTATTAACATGGACCTTTTTGCTTGGAATGGCTGAATCTGATCACATTCATACATATTGTGTAATAGACTTAGGTAAATTAAAGGAACATTAAACTAAGTGCTTGCAGGCTTTTTCAACTTTCAGGTTTGTCATTTTAGTTTCAATAAAACTGCAATGCCATGGTTTATTCTTTGCCAACCTTGGACAGCCAGCCATAAGTGGCTTCGGAATTGTATCGATCAACAAAAAGCAGAGGCTTGTGTCCCTGGCTTGTCTTTAGAGCAACTTTTAAGGTCCATCCTCTTTTTCATTAAGTAAATAAAGGGGGCCCTAATTTATTTTGGAGGACTAACACAAGACAGATGAAGGGAGTGTCGCCATTAGCTTGTATCAATCCTGCTGTTTATTTAGCATTTTATTTTCATCATTTACAATTGGTCACCAAAATGTCCTATTTGTATACAAGTATACACATGTTATTAAACTAAGCCAATTAACAGCGACAAACGATGCACATACAGACAGAATTGCTCTCTAGTGTTTTCTGAATATATTATCCATGTTAGGTATGCTGATAGCTTGGTAATGCTCACATAATGTATAAATCAGGTTTAGCCTATTATCTCAACTGTTGCTCATTACATATGGCAGTGTTTCTAAGAGATATACAGCATAATTGGCCATTGTGTGACTGGTTCTGGTATAAATCATGCAGCTTATCTTTGAAGCAAATGCCAGGGAACAAGTCCTGTGTAATTAATGATAAGCAACAAAGGTCTGCTTTATATACTGTAGTTTGTGCTGTTCACATGTATGGAGACTGGGAGACTAAGCAAAGGAGATGTAAGGATTGTTCAGAAGCGCCATTAGGGCTTGAACACAAAGCCCATAGTTCAGCAAGTCATTATATCTCGGATCATTTCTGCTGTCCCATATCTTACATGTGGACTGCAATCCCATTCTGGACAAATTGATCAACAGTACTTGAAGCATCAAACTGCAGGATTCTCATCTCATTTTGAACCCTGGACAGGACAAGCAACTCGCTGCCTGCAACATGAAGCTGCATTGATAAATGGTCCCTCCAATCAGTGTGCTGAGGAAATTTGCACAATTTATTGGCAAGTGTTTTCATCAGATTAGGATTTTGACATGCCTCAACATGTGTCCGGGAATAAAGAAGCCCCGTAGTAGGATTCCCAAAGGAGCATTTTACACTCTCAAGTTCTTCCCCAAAACAAGTGGTGGAGGCATTTGAATTACAGGAAAGACAGGGTAATACATCAGGCCCGATCAAAGCATTCTATTGGAGTCAGCACTATCGGGCAGTATTTTTCAGAGATGATAGAGAAGGAGAGTGAAACCTTTGGAAAACAAATTTGTCACAGGGGATTATTTTTATCTTTATGATGACCTTGCAGTAAAAGAAACAAGTAGCAAAACATCATATTAGCGAACCTTTCAACTGCTTCTCACTGCTTGGGATTCTGCCACAGAGAAGATGATAGATTCTGATTAACTGGACCCCCACCCGGCTCAGGAATCTGATGGCTATGAAAAATATATGAGAAAGATTTAAATTACAGCAGAGGGATATATTTTTATATAGTGAAAGTCTTTCCATCAAAGTATTCAATATCCTTCCCATGTTTACTTGCAGGGTTTTTGACCTATTTTAGCATGATCATCATGATGTTTTTCCCAATAAAGACAAAATACCTTTGGAAGTTATGTTTGTCTAATATTCTGTTGTATACTGAGACAGTCCATTAAACAGAATGGGCTTTATTCACACATCTTCAGCCCAGTGCTCCCTGTTGCACTGCCGCCTGATGGATTTGACTTTGGTCAACAGTCTGAGTGTGATTTATGATCAAACAACACCTGAACCTGGGATTTATTATCCATTACTGCTGTCCGTCAGGCAACATTACATTACACTCCAGTGTTCACCTGAGTTGGCTGAAGAAACAATGCACCACTAGAAGAAATATGCTGTTAAATCTAGTTTAAGACATGCAAAACGCTGAGTGGCATTACAGTGTCTGAAAAGGGGTTTTCTGATTTCATGCTACAAAGAAAAGGCTTTGTGAGCCTGAAATTACATTCTGTAGGTCTGTGTTTTATTTTTCATTGTAGCAAAGAAAGCTTTATGTTAAGAATCTTATACTTCAGAGTTCAGTACCAACCTTTGTCCTAGTTGGCCCGCATTACCTTCCGTCTCGGGCTTTTGACAGCAAATGTAAATCCTTCAGTCCGAAATCAGCAAGCCATTTTGTTCCATACCTGAATTTCAATCAGCGCATTGAAAGCCTTGTGCAATCCTGCTGTTTTTGTAGCCAATAAACATCACTATATTCAGAAAAATGCTGCCTAGAAATGCAGTTGAGCAAATTATCCTTGTCTTCATACTCCCTCCACCTAGAATAGTGCCACTATTTACATTTCTGAATGGTTCAGCAACTGCATGTTAGCCACTGGCAAGGCTGCTAAAATACACACAGTCACAGTCAAGGTATTACTACCTGGATTGTCTTCCAGTGTATTACAGAAGGAAAAACTTCGTTAGGACTACTTAACACTCCCGGTAGCTCTCAGTTTGTTGTTAGTTTGGATTTGCAGCAGCTAAAACAAAGTCCAAAAGGGACCTAATTTCAGAGATTTCATACTTGTTACTGTACTCAAGTAGATTTTTCTGATAGTTTTACTTTAGTACTTTTTGTGACAACTTTTTTATTTTTACTCCTTACATTTTAACACATATTGGTACTTTCTATTCCTTACATTTTAAAAAATTGTCTCGTTACTTTTATTTTTGTACAAGAGGTTTTGATGTCCCAGATTGCTAGCGGGCGCGAGCCACACAGAAAAAAAGTCGGTGAAAAGAAAAAGAGACTAGCTGTCCAGTTGAAGGATAATCAGTTGGGATTCTGTGTGTGCATCTCTGTGTTTTAACACCTGGGGCGAAGTTGAACCAGAATCAGCTTTAAATCCAGTCCTAATCTAGTCCTCACTAACAAGTTTCAAATCATTTCACTGGAGTTACCGTTAGCATTTTTTGTTTCATCAATACCATATTCAATGTATTTGGAAGGATATATACTGTGCATTGCACTTGACGCACCACTACAAGATGACTGGACAGATTCAGCCGCATTCATTTGCGGCAAATTATTGCGGCTTGGTGACGTTAGCCCATAGTAGTATGGATGGCAACGTGATTGAAAATGAAGAAAACAGAGATCCCAGAGATTTGGCAGACAAGCAGCAAGACGTTCCCGACCATCCTTGGCCTTATCTGAGAGAGATGTTTGAGATAGTAGGCATCGAGAATGACTCCTGGCCAATGTGCTGTGTAACTCTAAAAGTATGGAAATATTGTAGACCTACACAAGGCTGGGATGGGCTACGGGACAATAGGCAAGCAACTTGGTGAGAAGGCACCAACTGCTGGTGCTATCATTGGAACATGGAAGAAGTTTAAGATGACGGGCAAGTTCCCTCAATCTGGGGCTCCATGCAAGATCTCACCTCGTGGGGCATCAATGATCATGAGTAAGTTGATGGATCAGCCCAAAACTGCACAGCAGTGAAGGAGAGAGCTGGGACCACAGCAAGGTCCCCCTGCTCAAGCCAGCGCTTGTCTGAAGTTTGCCAATGACCATCTGGATGATCCAAAGGAGGAATGGGAGAAGGTCATGTGGTCTGATAAGACAGAAATAGAGTTTTTTGGTCTACACTCCACTCGCCATGTTTGGAGGAAGAAGAAGGATGAGTACAACCCCAAGAACACCATCCCAACCATGAAGCATGGAGGTGGAAACATCATTCATTGGGGATGCTTTTCTGCAAAGGGGACAGGTGGACTGCAAGGCATTGAGAGGACAATGGATGGGGCCATGGATCCTGTGATTGGCCAACAACCTCCTTCCCTCAGTAAGAGCATTGACGATGGGGAACACCAAAACCTGAAGGATCTGGAGAAGGTCTAATGGCGGTTTTCCATTGCGTGGTATCTACTCGACTCGCCTCGACTCTACTAGCCCTTTTTTGGTTTTCCATTGCGAAAAAAAAGTCCCTGCGACCTGCTACCAGGTACTTTTTTTAGTACTACCTCAGTTGAGGTTCCAAGCGAGCTGAGGCGATCCCAAAAGGTGACGTGGAAACCTGGAGACTACTGGTTGGTCGGATCACTGCGTTTTTAGCAAACAAGAGTGTGGAGTTCCCTTGGATCAGAGAGACTCCAAAATCAGGGTAGCAGCTGTCGCCTTGGTCCCGCTCCATGTTCTGTGATGCCATGTTCAACTGCTACACTGCAGTGCCTGCTACACAGCAGGACGTCCTGCTACGTCCTGCTGTGCCTTGTAATGCCGCACAGCGTCCTGCTATGCCATGAACTACTACAAAATTCTAACCCCAACCGGCCCGTCAGACACCACCTACCAAGAGCCTGGGTCTGACCGAGGTTTCTGCCTAAAAGGAAGTTTTTCCTCGCCACTGTCGCACTGTTGCTTGCTCTGGAGGAAACTACTAGAACTGTTGGGTCCTTGTAAATTCTGGAGTGTGGTCTATCTGTATAGTGTCTTGAGATAACTCTTGTTATGAATTGATACTATAAATACAATTGAATTGAATTGAATTGGAGTGTGTGTCCAGAACAAACGGGACATTTAAAAAAAATCTAGCCAGAGCCCGAAAGATTATCTACTCTCTGCACTATTCTCACTTTTCAGCTGTTCAATATTAGGGGCTTTATGTCGTTTCCAATATTGCACACTGTTACTTTAAAAAAACAAGACAATATTTCAAAGAAAAGTTTTTATTTTGCTTTCAGTAGCGCATCAAACCGTCCCGTACATCCCGGTCTTCTTCCTCTGCACCCTGTGACAGTGTCACCACCGGCTCTGCTGTCCCAGATGCATCCCAGTCGTTGTCATAAGCCAGACTCTCATAAAGATTATACGAGCAGGTCAGAGCCAGAGATTTCACCAGTCGGACATCGCCCACCAGACGGTCTGCGGCGGTGATTTTGCAAAGCGTTAATGCTCTGAAACGCAAACAGTACACAGCAAACATATTTTGGTGTGTAATCATGGTTGCTAAAGTGTATGTACTTTATATAGCATATAGTAAATACCGACCGGGGCCCCTTACACATGCAAATGTTAGCTAACGTTACCAGGAAACTTAACTTAGCCTTTTGTGTCGGCGAACAACAGTTATGTCGACGTCTGAACACCGTAGGAGTTCCCAAACTCCTGTTTTTTTTCAGCGGTGAGTTTTGCTGCTTCCTTCAGCTCTACTTCTCGGTTAGAGGTGAGTCAAGGCGAGTTGAATTGAGCTGTTACTAGCAGTGGAAAAACGCCATAAATGGAGGAGTGGGCCAAAATCCCTGCTGCAGTGTGTGCAAAGCTGGTCAAGATCTACAGGAAAGTTATGATTTCTATAACGTATGATTGCAAACAAAGGTTTCTGTACCAAATTAATTATTAAAAAATCATACAATATGATTTTCTGGATTTTTGTTTTAGATTCCGTCTGTCACAGTTTAAGTGTACCTATGATAATATTTTCCATGAACACTGAAGTTTCTCAGCGTGTACTCTAGTAACATCTGTGTGGTCCAGGTAGCTTTGCATAAAAACTGGTTGTCATACGCAAGGTTACTTTTATACTTTAAGTACATTTCCAAGCCTGTTCTTTGTTACTTTTACTTGAGTAAAAAAAGTTAAATCAGTACTTCTGCTTTTACCAGAGTATTTTTTAACACATCCATCTGTATTTCTACTTGAGTACGGGAAGTGAATACTTTTGCCGTCTCTGCCTTTTTCAAAATACGCTATCAAAATTTCCATATATACATTTTGAATCACTCCCGTAGTAGCACTTCTCTACTAGTGTCCATATGCTTAGTATTTACCACTTGCTGGCAGAAGCATCCTACTCAAAGGCATCTGTTTGCATTTTTAGGTCAAATCAAACAGTTCCTAAAAAAATTGGCAGAGAGCATTTGTTGCAGAAAAGGAATTAAACACAAACGGTAGTAAGGGACAAATCCATAGTCTTAATAGTTGAGTAATTTAAATAATGCTCTTCCAAAAAAATCTCTTTTTTATCAATTGTCCTGGAACTTTTTGATTAAATAATTTCCACATCCCCTGCACCATGACTTTAACCCTATAGTAGATATAGGTTTTGCTACACAATGGTTTTGTCAGCTGGGAAGTCAAATGTTTGATACTCAGTATCTCAAAACCTAATTCCAAGCCCACAATGTGGAGGAGGAAATTAATAATCCATAGAGCACACCTTCTTTGGCTGATGCTCATGTTCTTTTTCAATTTTAAATAGATGTATAGGAGTCTGACATTTCATTAAGCAGAAATCACAGAAACCAGAAAAGTAATAAGCTATGGGCAGATTGTCTGAATATTCAATTATTATTTATTGTGTTTTTCTGGATACGGCTGCTGTATAACTGCCGGATAGCCTGATTATAAGATGTTAAAATTATAACCATGTAAAGTGTGTCTGCTAGAGTTAGTCAACCCCAAAAGTGTATGGTTATCCTATAATGTACAGAAGTTGCTGTATCTGCAGGCTCTGGTTACATGTTTTGTTGCCATGGAGAAAATGAATAAATATAGACGTCATATAAATAAATCAAATATGATGTTACAGGAAATGGCTTGTCGAAGTGGAGAGCTTTGCAGCAGAGGGTGTACTGTACCAGTGTGTATGTGTATTTTTTTTCCCCCATCATCTGTATTATGTAAATGTGTTGACGTGGTGCCTTTATGTCCTGGTGTGGAGCTTTAGACGGCTATGTTTCTATTTCAAGAAGCTAATCTCAACAGATCCTGTTCACCATATCTGTTTGTTGGATTTCCAAACAGCAAATAGCTCATTAATTTATTGCAGTTTGGGAGCAGACTTTACGATCACAACGGCGTGATTATTCACTTCCGGATGGATCCGACCCCGTCTGTGACTTACGTTAGTTGGCATAGTCGTATACAGTATTAAAGTATTTGTACTTTTCAGAGTTTCCCCACACTTGTTACCAGGACAACCTGCTCCTTCAGTGCACCCTTAAAGTAAATAGATGGGAAGATTGGTGGAAACAAGGAAGGGATCTAGTCTTTAAGATCTCATGGGGAGCCTCGGAGACACGTAGGGAACAGATGTTTAGGAGGAGTCCTTCTATTCTCGGCTTGTTTTTTGGAGGTGTGTTTGGGCATTAGCAAATATGAAATGGCAAATGGCCAACATTTTCATAAGGCGGAAATGTAATTCTCTGCTCAAGAAAATGCATTGCGCCAACAGTGTGTGACATCTGAGTGTCTGTTTTTGCCTGTGATCAAACATGCATGACAGCTCACCTTCAAAGCCCGGACAATATGTGAGTGAGGCATGCCCTGAGCATGCGATCCTTGCGTCCAGAGGAAATACACAGTACATCTGACAGTTCTGCTTCTTTAGTCCGGCAACAAAGATGTGCTGCAGACGCTATGAAAATTTCAATAATGAAATGTCACAACAGTGCTGCGACAGTCTCATGACCTGTGGAATCATTCGTCACCGAAGCCTTTTGAGAGTTTCTCTCCAGTCTGAAACAATTCATCTTCTACTATACATCTACTCGCGTCTCCTTCTAGAATAGAGGGGGAAAAAATTGACACTTAATTGCTCTAAGGCAAACAACACAAAAGGCTCATTTCACTTCAACCATTGAAGTGAAATCTGAAAAGTTGGCATCTGATTACTCAAACACGCACGCACATCATCACAACGCATTGCCGGATTTAATTAACACAAATGTTGTTCGTCCCCTTTTCACAAATATGTTCATAGGGGAGACAATGCAGCAGCTGCATTTTCTGACAGTGCTGCAAACAAGGTATACATATATATAACTTGCATAATAGAGACCGACAGGAATAACAACTGTGTGCACTTCCCCCTGAGGCAATTTTCCCTAAGGCAACACTCCCTGAGGTGAATAGATTTGCCAACGTACAAGTGAATCTGGATGTGATGACCGACACTGGGAATAAGATATGTGGAGTGCCGCGGGTCGCTGGGGGTCTGCAGTGAAGAGGTAGAAATCCTTGGAGCGCACAGTCATTGTTCCAGAACATAGTTTCATTTAGCTGAAAAACACCTTGGGTAATGTACAAAGGCATCTTTGGCTACATGCAGTCAAAGATCAATTTTTAATATAAATTCTTGGGCCAGATATTTTTCACATGTCTAAGGCACATCTAACGAAATTGGACAGAGCTTTCTGTTGCCATAATTCAACCAATTACACACTTTTCACGAGACAGTGTTCTATCTCCATAAACTAAAAGCATCCATATTTGAGACTTTCTTGGCACGGTGGAAGCATTTGCATCCCCTCTAATTTGATAGCAGGCTGCAATTATCTATGACTAATGGTGGATGGTAGGCTTCAGTACACTGTTGATATTTTTCAACAGTGTTAATTTAAACTGTTGATCTATGTATTGGAACAACTGTGATTAATACATGTTATTTGCATAAATGCATTATTTGGATGCCAAAAAATTACTGCGTTTGTTTGTTTGTTTGTGTGTGTGTGTGCATGTGTGTGTTTCTGTGTGTGTGTTTGTTTATGTTAGAGAGAGAGAGAAAGAATAAAGGACTTTGGTCTGTGCACATTAAGACATTCAGCAATCTTTCGTTTTTTTTACTGTACACTGGTAAAACCTGGAATGTACTCATGGATCTTAAATAAATCATGCTTCCATGTTACTTGAAATGGTTGTCAGACGAGGACATTAATTTGTCACACTAAAGGTTCTCATTCATGCAATCTGAACAGTATGTCCTGTACCGTGCAGACTTCTACATCCGGTTATATTGCTTCCTTTTTTCTGCTGCTGAGCTACTAGCAGTCCTTATCACCATATCAAAACAACAAGGATAAAAAAGATAAGAAAGAAGATTTACAGAGGAGCACTCCAATCATCTAGCTATTACTATCTTAGATTTAGCATGGACTCAGATTTTACCCATAATTCATCAAGTGTAAGTAATGTTTATTTTCCTATGCACATGCCTGACATGAATGTGGAAGCTCCCTGTTCTCCTCTGTGGATTGTTCAGATTGTCAAAATGAATCTGATAAAGAACTTTATGAGCATTACTTGAGCCGTGCAATACCAGGATATGAAGGTCTTGTTGTGGCTTGGTGTTGTAATTTTAAACTCTGGTCGATTTCTGAAGACTATGGTTAACTGCTCCTCAGATCTTTGACGGTTAAATCCAGACAGCTAGCTAGAATATGTCCAATCTAAGGTTTCTGTTGCACGACCAGGGGCGGAGTGACCAACTGGCTATTCTGGCAAATGCTAGAGGGGCCGGACCATTTATTTAAAAATGTGGGCCAATTTGTTATTTTGAATACACAAATAAATTGTCTTTACAGGCTGACAGGATGGGCTATGGGCATAGGATGGGCTTTTATCGCTTGCATGATTTCATTATGGTTATAATTATAATAATAATAATAATAATAAATACTAAGCATTTGGCCATTTGGCTATGGCCGGCCTGGTCCTAAGATGGGCCGACTGACCCAATCAGAGGTTACCCTAGGGAACGGGCTGTGCAGCGAGAAACAGCTGCTGACGGGCACAGAGCTTTGCCAGAGCTCCAACTGTTGTCGGTCCCCGCGGCCGTCTGACGGCATCAGTATTAAGTTGAGACAGTCTCATTACGGGTTATGATATAATGTCTTGTTGTTGCACTAAATAGTAGTCTAATTTGGTGTTTTGGTACAGTTGGTTTTAACGCCTGATGTGAAGTGTAGGCCTATAAGTACACATGAAAACCCTGAACAAGCGGCGCCGTTTTTCTTCGTCTTTCTGCTGTGCCCCATTCACGTAGTGTGCAGTTTTACTCTGGGTAGTTTACACTGCAATTAATCTGCGGTTCACATGTATGCATGAACCATCGTGGTCCATTACACTGTAGACACTGTACACTCTAATCATTTTTGATCAATATAATGTAGAAAACTTTACAATGTATTGTATCCATAACATGATTGTGTTGTTGTAAAATTTAGCAGTAAAAACGGTAGCCTATTTACATCAATCCTACATTTTTCAACTTGGGAGCAAAACGTGCTCCTTGGGGGAGGGGAAAGTTAACATAAGCCTGTTCATGCTACTTAAACAACTGTTCCTTTGGGTCAAGTGTTGTTGTATCTGGCCCATGTCCCAAGATGTGAAAGCCCCCTTACTGGACTACTGACTATAATAACATTCCATTATATTTTGTATTTGAAGTTGTCACTTGATTTGTGTGATTTTCTTGCCATAAATATAGACGTTTTTACCATAAATTGGTGCATAAAATCCTCATCAGAATGTAGGAAATGAAGTCTTTTACCTTCAACATTTCTTTGGGGGGGAGATCAGCCCCCCCCGCTTTATGTGTTCCTTGAAGGCCAATTCTGACCAAGGAATAATTGCATTGCAACAGGCAGATGTAAAACCATATTTTAATTGCAGAGTTAGAGAGTTAAAAACATATGAAAAGATGGGGGATCAGACAGACAATATGTACAGTGTTAACGGAGAGAAACACAGACAAAGGAACAGACTGACAGCGACAACAAAGAACAACATTCTGTAGAGAATGACAGTAACAGCATACAAACGGCATAAATAGGCAATATGTGTTCATTTGTTATAAATGTGTGCTCTTTGAAAAGTAGTAAGCATTGTTTGCCAGTTACTTACATTAAATATTATGTTCAATTCAATCTGTTGTACCATCTGTACCTGCATAACCTTTTGAACATACATGTTCTGCCAAAACAAGTTCCTTTCCGAGGCTATTTTGCAGCAGCACCATGGCTCCACTTGGTACTTAGCACCGCCCATGAGGATTGTGATTGGTTTAAAGAAATGCCATTAAACCAGAGCTTGTATTTCTACCATCCTGGGTTGCTGTGTGGACTAGCCAGACCCTCCTTCACAGCACTATGGTGGAAGGTCTGGCAATGCGAGAATAAGAAACATATACGGCACCATTGCAAAGGTTTTTCTCAAGCCTGTTGTGGAGATACTCGGACGGGTGGCAGTATGTATTCTTATGATCATGCATATGACAATCTGAATGGCTTATTGAACACCATGTTTTCTAATCTAGGCAGCCCACAAAAAACTGACTGGGTTGTCTTATTTCACAGTTTGTGGGTTTTTCATATCCCCTTTAGGTAAAAGTGTCAATATCACAATGAAAAAGTACTGTATTCCAAGTAAAAATTCTACTTAAGTCAGTTTTATCAGCAAAATATACTTGAAGATTTACAAGTAATCATTATTCCAAATGAACCCTTTTAGTGTTAAATTACTGAGTCCCCTAATTCCCAAAAAGTTATTTATTCCAGGACTGTGTGCACAAGTTACAATTATCTTGTGCACTCAAACGGTGGATCTAAATGAGTTAAAATGTTCGCAGAATTGTCATGTAGCTGGTTGAGGTGAAGCTAATTTGAACTATTTTGTAAACTGTTGGGTAGTTCAAAGATTCTGCAGGCCCATTATCTAAATCCAGATGTATTCCCACTGCTTTTGCCTAATGAGATACTTTTATAGGAGTGTGTAGGCCACCACAGACACACATCTCTCCCTTTAGGTTTGTTAGTAACATTTTTGTTAGTGCATGAAGTTAGGTGACTTCACTCCTGGCACAACTTGATCAGGGGCAGGTACAAGCAGCCACAATAACTGCAATCACCTGTGTGCATGGTGCATTTAAGTAGCATGGTGGTGGTGTTAGTGGGCGGGGGGGTGGGGGGGGGGGGGGGGGGG
>NC_048416.1:11192647-11247160 GCF_013103735.1 Etheostoma cragini | reverse complement strand
TAGGAGACTTTTTGGGCTTTAGCAGAAAGGGGGGAGGGACTAAGAAGTTGTTAATGTTCAAATTCTTTGGCCAAGTCCTGGATCTTCACAATCCTACCTACAGTAACTTTAAGTGTTAGTTCAACAGAAGTTCATTATTACGGTATCATTATAGGGTATCTTTATTTTAATGATATCCAAACAAGGTTTAATTAAAAGACTTATCAGCAAGAAGTATAATAAAGTAATTGGGGGTTAATATGGGGATTTGCATCATGATGACAAAAATGAAAGATAATCCCATTTTACATTGTCTTCAAAAAGCCTCAGACATCTGAAACACAAATACACTTTTAGCCACATCAAAAATGACACAGAGATATTAAAGTAGCATCTCTAAAAACTGCTTTAGATTGATCTATCAGCACTTCATGACTTCATTCAAATGTTTCCTGCTTTAAAAGATAAGACCTTACTTTTCGTTCTGCAGATTACAAAGTGCCATTATTATCAGTTTAATTATTCTAAGTGAATAGAGGCGTAAATGAATAAAATGTCTATATGGTGTAATAGTAGTGATTCACTCTCATTTAATGATGGCTAAATCTCCTTCCCCTGTCTTGAGAAAATGAATTTGAACTTTAAATGCAAAAAAATAGTTCCCATGAGTCTAATCATGGACTTTTACTTCAGAAAGTGATTTTGAAAAGTGCAAAATATGCACTAATCAGATAAACAGTTGACCATAAAAAAAAAATCCAATTTAAATTAATGGATGGTTTTAAACAAAACAAAAAGGTTTATCAACTGAACTCCCACTCAACTCCCACTTGTAAAACATATACAGTACAAAAGAAAAACACTACAAATAATAGTATACAAGACATAGACATAGCTAGATAGCTACTTGAGTAACTGCTTTTTAACTCTTTTTTAAATGTTTTGTTTTTATGACTATCATATTATTTAACAATGTTTTTGGTCTGTTTTGGATTTGTCATTTTCTTAGGTCTTGTTCAGCTGCACATGGCTAAAATGCCTCTAGTAACGTTTGTATACCTGGTCCCCATTTAGGATCATATACTGTAACTAGTTGAATAATGCTGCCATAAAATCAGGTACTAATACGACTAGTCCCTAAAAAACCTTTCAAAAAAACAATCCTCATGAAAAAAAACGTTGAAGTTCCTTGAGGTTACAATATGCAACTTTTCACCTGGAGGCAACAAAGTGCATTGTGTGTCCTTTATTTGTCCCCTCAGGTGTGCAGGTTAGGCCAGCACCTGTCACTCAATGTGATGGGCTGTTAAGACGACATTGAGCCTGAGGCTGTGGTAACACAACGTCACCACAGGCACTGAAGACATGCAGAGGAAGTTCATCTGAAAATAAATAGATACAACCAGCTGTATACCAGACACCCCAAACAAATGTCTACACCCTAAAACATCCTAAAGGCTCTAAAACAGCTAACTACTGTCGAAAAGACAAACACAAGACAAATTTCTCAGCGTATCTTTGTGTCATCATACTGGTAAATGCATTTGCTCAAATTGTACTTATTTTCAACATTATTTGTCAACGTGATGTATGTTTTGATAAATAAGTGAGCATGCTTTCTTCATTTGCTTGTGTTTTGTTGATTTATATGAGAGGTGTCAGCTTAAAGGCCCACTATTAAGGAAACATGCAAAGTTAAATACTATCTTCTCTAATGCGCGTCATTTGGTTTGAAATGTGCTGGAGACAGAGACGCATTCGGATCTCGCCCATGACATTATTATACAGCGAGAGGAAAATCCTGAGATGAGAGCAAGAAATTGCATTGAGAGACTTACGTTATGACAGCAAGAAGAAAAACTTTTTGAGAGGAACACATTTTTTTTTGAGGGAACATTTTTTCACACTGATTGCAAAAAATACATATTTAATAGTTTAAAAAAATATTTTGAGAGAATTATTTTTCCTCAGAAAAAATTTCAAATTTATATTTAAAACTTTTTTTAGTCCCAAATACTATTAGTAGTATAGTATTTTTTGCTATTGGTATCAACACTTTTTCCCTCAAATATTTTTGTAATATTACTAATGTAAATGAATAAAAATTTTTACAAAAATGTGATGATGTCCAACACGTTTTATGAAAAAGAAAGCCTTAAGTTTTCAAAAAAACATTAGACATGTACCCGCGTACTATGTGGACAACGTGACACAACGTGACATCAGACTTAGAGAGAGGAGCTATGAGAGGAGAGAAGCGTGTAGCCAGCGCAGCAGCAAAACGGCTGTGTCTGTGCCTGCCCTGTGGGGATAGAGATTTTTGTGGATTTGTTGGCATCTGTCATAGGACTTATGTGTTATGAGCTTTACTTTTATCTTTTTAAACTAATTGGAGCTCAAGGTTTTCTAAAAAGTGGTGGGTGCAAAATGACTCATGACAAAATCTGATAGGTATGTGTACCCACCGTCCCCACCAACATCGCTGCCTGTGTCTTCTCTGACAACAATTATAATGCCAGTATTTTCTTCTTTTGAAATTTCAATCTTGTGACGGGATGTCTGTTTTCATTGCGGAGCATTTTGACAATTGGGTTGTCAGATATGAAACACAAACACGCAAAGACAACATGCTGCAGCATAGGTAGCAGCAACTATAAACTGGATTAACAGAGATAGATTTATTCTACCTGACCTTTAAAAACTCTGCATCCTTCTAAACAATTGCATGACCAGAGACGTGGTAAAACGCTGGTAAATATTGGAGATGCATTTAAAAGATGGAGACAGCTTAGAGGCCAAAAGGACTCTGAGGTTGACATTTGTCCTCTCTCTCTCTCTCTCTCTCTCTCTCTCTCTCTCTCTCTCTCTCTCTCTCTCTCTCTCTCTCTCTCTCTCACACAGTCCGGAGCCCGGCTGAATGTCTCTATACACTGTCCTTTTCTGGTGGTTGATTAACGCAGATGTGCTGATTAGCTCTCAGAAAGGGCCGGATGGATAGCGCACTGCCATGAATCCATGAGGCAACTGTCTGATTAATCCACATTTTAATTGTAATAGTTTTTGATTAAATTCGTAATCTGCCACATTCTCTGTCAGGTAAAGGTAGTAGTGCAATGTCTTCCTCTGATGTAGAAGTGCACTGAAAGTCAGTAGTAGGCTATACAATGGATTTGCATAGTAAGTGGTTGGGGTACTTCTCGAAGTAATTTTGGGGTACGTATTGGTTCTGGAGAATACTACAAGCAGCAATGAAACAAGCCAAGCAATCGGCCTGTCCCAGACAGGCACATTTTGAATGGGCACTTTACTAGTTATATTAAATACTATAATGAAAGACATGACTAAAAATTACTTAAAGAAGAAAATGCATTGAATTACAAAGCTGAGGCAAATACAAGTAGTTTGAGCAACATGCGGCTCTAGATTGACACTGTGCTGATTACGGTATAATTTGTGGAAATAAACTGAAACACACATACTACCGGCTGAAAACAACTACTCAGTTGTGTGACGAGCTCCGGTCAATATTGTCAATAGCCAAGTTGATGGAACTACCATGGTGAGATGGTTTTTGGCCTGATCTGTAACTTATCTCCTCCTAATTGCTTTAGCTATGTTAATTAATTGTGTTTGATTGTGTATTTGTTTCATTCTCTCTCAAAAGATTGTATATACACACACGTAAATGGGATAAATCAGATTAGAGCAAGAAAGCAGATATCTCTGGTTTGTTTGTTCATTCCTTACCATCCATTAGTCATAATGTAGTGTACATACATTTCAGCATGGTCATTTAAACTCTGGTTTACTGTTCACTTATTAAATCCATTCTCACCTAAACCGTATCCTTAAAAGATGCTTTGTATTGCTCTGACATCAGATGTCAGAAAGATTGCTGAAAAATGCAGCTGAAATGGTTTAGACAGGTGGGGGTGGTGGTTTAGTAGTGTGAAAATGTAAAACTTATTCTGTTTACATGCAGTTGATCAGTACTTTCTCTCCTTTCTCTTAAATTATAGCTGTCACTATGATTATGCCCCTACCCTAAGTCTTTCTCATGCAAATGCTCACACTATCTATTATAGTCAGGTGCAGGTGGTGGGTTATCTAGAAATACTTCATCAACCATGCAGTGAGAAAATGCCTGTGTGCATGTACAAATCTATCTTTAAACGTCTTGCACCTGTTGTGCTGTGGGGAACACGAAGATCGGTAACAAATATAATGTTAATTCATCTCATAGATGTTGAGACATTTCACTCAAAACCACACATGTCAAAGTCACGTTGGCGCTGGGGGAAAAGTCAGTGGATCACCAAAGTTATAGTGCACATGTCTTTCACAAAGTATAGTTGCTACGTTTCATGGCAAACCATCCAGTAGTTGTTGATACATTTCACCAGACAGGTCTGACAGCGTTTTTACACCTACAGCTGTTTGCTCTTGTCCAAATCAGTTGATGAGTTTGTAAAAATGTAGCGTTTTCACCTTTATTCACTTTCTTTTTGTAGCAGTCTAGCATTACCAGACCTATTTTCAGAGCGCTGTAGTAAGGTATGGCTACTCCATAGAAACACTCTGGGATAGAAGTAAAAAATGCTCTGGCTTGTTTTCATTTCTTTGAACCAATCACAGTCATCTTGGGCTGTGCTGTGCTCCGGATGCAGCGATGGTGCCTCTTCGAAATAGTCTTGGAACGGAACCTGTTTTCGGGCAAATATTTGTTCATAGTAAAATGCCAGATATGTCCACAGCAATCCGCACCAAATGGTTCCAATACGTTGGCATGATGCTCTTTGTCTATCCGTGCCAACAAATGTTTCTGGGGATCTGTGTACGCTGGAGAACTGGCCAGCAGCAATTTTTTCATCCGAGACAGACCTGACTACTGGAGCTGTTTAGTCCAAACTTACTGAGACATCTGGTAGTTTTGTCAAACTGGTTGTTTTGGTCTGCACCTGAGTGCAATTGCTGTATTCACACCTGTCCAAAGAAACCGCATCAAGGGACTTAACACTTCAGGGTTCAGTTTCACCAAACTAAACACGGGGGGTGTGAATTGCCCAAAGAATCTACAGCCATGCCAGAAGGTCTTTAAGCTGTACTTTCAAGTTGCTCCATTAAACAAAGGACACTGAATTTGAACTTTTGCATCATTTACAATGTGAAAACAGATGTCACTGTGGGTCATTGTATTGAGTGTTCACGTGATCGGTTGATTGGGCCAGGAGGATTTAAAGAAACATAATTATATCCCCAATGTTGGTGCTATTACCCTTTAAAAGAAATGTTGGCAACACTTTAAAATAACCATCATTAATTGATGGTAAATTGATAGTTAATTAATCTTTAGTTAATTGTCAATTAACTGTTAGCAAACACTAATTTGACTGTTAAACAATTCAATTATAATTAAAAATATTCACTAGGGCTCTAATCAACCAAAGAAAATCTTGGTCAACTGAAGTCTGGAAATTTTGACTTAAAATCGGCTGGGGGAGGGGGTTGGAGGGGTGAAAAGTTAAACTTAAGTTTAATTAACTGTACTGTCCCGCAGTACTTGTCCTTGGAAGGCTATTTGCAGTATATCAAATTGTTCTTGACTTAATTATTTTGCACTGAAATGCCACTCGGCTGTCGGCTCATACAGCGCTGCATCAGCGCGCTGTGCATGTCCTCGCATGGAGCGGCTGAACATAAGCGCTCGGCTTTGCGGCTGAGACAAGAATAAACTATTAATTTAAAGCTTTTACTCTTAAACACAAAAGGCACGTCCACTTTAATATATACTGTATATTTAAACATATCTATGGTCTGAGTTGCATTAAGTCTAAAATCTTCTCTTTGAGTCCCTCACATTTTGGGGTAGGCTAGTCCATGCATGATTGTGTGGCATGCTGGCGCTGTATATCAACAAGTTCTTAAAACCTCTGCCCTCCATAACAGCAATGGGCTTCATATCCTGAGCAATAAAGTCGACAATTCCTTCTGTGATATTATTTTTGCGTTTGGATGGTAGAGGCTTAACATCCAGCGGGGTCTGGGGGGGGTCTGGGGAACGCTACCGTCGTTGCGGATGGGTGCGCCTTTAGTTATAAAACCATAATTAGACTATGAAATATGCCAACTCTGATAAGTTCATATAGCCTACTCAAATCAGACAGGGCAACCTAACATAGACAAATTAGCTCACCGTTTTTAAGTGATATTCCATGTTTGTTGTCGAGCTGCGATATGCAAACTGTTACTTGCAAACTTTGCATTCAGCTTTTCCCCGTTATCTATTTTTGTAAAATGCTGCCACACTGCCGATGTCTTCGACATGGTAGAGGAGGACTGACTGGAAATCAAACAGTCACAATTAAATAAATATTCAGCAAACCACTAAAACAAGGCTTTCTAGTTCTTTCTTCAATCTGTCCCCAGTGGGTTGGGCTAATCCAAAAAAGTGAAAAGAAGGGGGGTGTTCTGAAGATGGACTGTTACCTGTGAAACAGGGATGCTCTTCAAACACCCCCATTAGCAATTAGTGCTTTCCACCCATAGACAGTTGGTCTATGCTTCCACCTGATGAATTAACACGGAAAAAAATCGACCAATCAGAATTTTGGTCGAGCCAGAACGTATCGACCAATAAATCCACCAGTCGACTTGGAGATTACAGCCCAACTTTTCACTAATTATTAGTAGTGCTGTAAATTAACAGTTTGCAAAATGTTGGCCAACGCTGAGGATCATAGACGCAGTGGTCGGTCAAGGAATCTTAGTGCATCAGATGAAAAACACATCAAGCTTATTTTCCTTTGAAATCAGAAGATGTCCAGCAGCTCAGAACTGGCGAAAACCAGTAGGACCCAGATACACCCATCTACTATACAGAGAAGTCTGGCCACAAGTGGTCTTCATGGAGGAGTTTCAGCCAAAAAGCCAGACCTCCAACGTGGAAACAAGGCCAAGCAACTCAACTACACGAAAACATAAGAAGGGGGGGTGCTGAAAAATGGCAGCAGGTGCTCTGGACTGATGAGTCAAAATTTGAAATATTTGGCTGTAGCAGAAGGCAGTTTGTTGGCCAAAGGGTTGGAGAGTGCTACAATAATGAGTGTCTGCAGGCGACAGTGAATTATGGTGGAGGGTCCCTGGCTACAGTAGAGCATGGTGGAGGGTCCTTGCAAGTTTTAGGCTGCATTTCTGCAAATGGAGTTGGAGATCTTTTCCATTATGCAATATCATTAGGGAGGCGTATGATTGGCCCCAAATTTATTCTGCAGCAGGACAATGACCCCAAACATACAGCCAAGGTCATTAAGAACTAGCTTCAGTGTCAAGAAGAACAAGAAGTCCTGGAAGGGATGGCATGGCCCCCACAGAGCCCTGATCTCAACATCTTTGAGATCTGTTAGTTCTCCAAGATGTTTGGACCAACCTACCAGCCAAGTTCAGTCAAATACTGTGTGCAAGTGTACCTAGAAGAATTAATGTTGTCTTAAAGGCAAAGAGTGGTCACACCAAATACTGATTTCATTTAAATTCCACTTCTGTTCATTCACTGCATTTTGTCAATTGATGAAAATGAAATGTTAACATTTCCATTTTTGAAAGCATTCTTAGTTTACAGCATTTTTTGACAGACTTTTGCACAGTACTGTATATACAGTATATACACATGTATATACACACAACAAATGTTTCACTGCTTTACCAACCACTTACTAACCAATAACTAACTATGAAAAACATCAGTCGCAACTTTACAATAGCAAGTAAGGATAATGTTTATAGATGGTTAAGTAGTTATTACCAATTTAACAACTTTATAATAACCATCCAGACACTGTTTATAGACAGTTTACAAACCAACTAGTAACCCTAAACAAAGTTTTAGGAATATTTGGTCCATCTATCTATGTAATCTAAAGTTATTTTAAAAACGGTTTCTTTTGATAAACAGAGCCATAAGCTAGCCAGATGCAAAATGACACTTGTAGAAGGTCTGGGATAGATGGAGGGCAAGGTGTTAGATCTGGGAGTGTGACCGTGAAGCGCAGACCTGGTGTATAACCCTTGAACTCTAAATGATGGATTGCTACTATCAACAAGCTGCTGCTGGAGATGTTGTGTTGAGTCCAAGATGTGCAGTGTTCCTGTAAGTACAAGCGGCAGGTGAAATGAAAAATATTTTTCAGAACAGGAAGAGTTGGCAGGGAGGCCATGCGAGGCATTAACAACAAGGGGGAATACATATAAATTACAGCATAACTTTTTATAGGAATACATTTACACAGTACTATTTTTCTTTTTTCACTTAAGGCTCTGATGTAAGTGGGGCATTGCCATCTCCTTTGAAATTCACAGTGGCCTAGTTCAAAGATGTACAGACCCTCAGCTAAATTCATACAAAAACTTCACTAGAGTTTGCTCAATCACCCATTCATTCACTCACTGACTCTGTTAGCCTCTCATGGGCACATGTGGAGCGTTCCCACCCAGCGGCTAATCTCTAGTTGCCTGTGCTAGATTTCCTGCTTGAACGAACTTTAATGACATTTATATCATTTTGAGAGTAGCCCACTCATGCTCCTTATAATTCCACCTACTAACAAATGTGCATTACATTATGCTTCATATGGACCAAACATTGCAGTGATTACAAAAAAATTGTAAATTGGAACGATTCACTCATAAATTGCCCACTGTGGCTCTTCAGTACTGTGTTCTGCTGCATGGCTGGTTATCATTAATTTTCATGTGGCGTATGCTTTTAATATGAATTCTCCCACAAAGAGTTTAATCAACAGTGCATGTGCTTGGGGTCCTTCTAGAGGCCCAGAAGGTGTTAAATGAATCATGGATTGCAGCTGGTCCTCTGGTAGAGAGGCTTGCAAGGTCATATCTGGCTGAAAGGGCTAATAAACTACTCTCCTCAATTACTTTCTCTAACTGTAAGAGAATTGCCTCTAAATGTTATCAAAGGATGTCATTTTTTTATATCCTCCGCACCTGCTATTTCATTCCTCTTTTAATTACTGTAAGATTTGCTGTGATACATCTGGAAGTGGAAACCCTGACAGTTAACAGCCGGTTTTTCAACCAGGACAGAGCTCTGGATTTGGTCGAGTGACAAAGAGTCTCATTCACTATCAGATTGTACGCACAAATCTAGGCTCAAACACATCGTCGCTGGATTCATTAATTAGGTCTTGAATGTGGTCTTACTGGGAACAAATGTACAACTGGCTTATACCATTCATATGCAAATATTATAAAAAGCCGCCAGAGATATGGCAAAACTTTGACTGAATATAATTGACCTATTAGAAACACTAGTCTGATGAATAGGCAGTTTCTTGCAGATTGGTATCAGTGTATATTTTGGCTGATAAATTACATACTTCGTCCAGCAGAAATAACTGATAAGAAATAACTACATTTAGAGAATCATTATCAAAAATGTCAGCCTATGATATATTTTTATTTCTTTTAAAGTCTATATTGGAAATTTATCACCAGATTTTTGCAAACTTGCAAAAATGCAGTAGTTGTGGGCTCTGTCTGGTGTCATGCCAAAACGTGATCAACCCCCTAAAAACTGTCTGCTGTCTACCCTGCATACAAATGATGAAATGTATCATACACAAACACATTTTAGAAGAATCATGCAATGAGCCCGTTCTGATCAGGCACTCACTCCAAATGGACACTGCACTAGTATTCAAGCTGTATTAAGAGATTTTTTTACCACTAGTGGGCAGAAAGCTTCTAAAACAAACAGTCGGGAACAGAGCCTTAAGCTATATTGGCTTATTGAGTACTTATGGATAAAAACACAGAGCAACATTATCATCCCATTAGTCTCGCATTGCAGACCTTCGTCCACTGCGCCGCTCAGGAAGGTCTGGCTATTCCACACAGCTTTCTGGGATGGAAGAAAAACAGGCTCTGGTTTATTGGCGTTTCCTTAAACCAATCACAATCAGTTTGGATGGTGCCTCCGCTAAATAACCTTGGGAAGGAACATGTTTTGGTGGAACGTTCAAGGGTTGTTTTAGCCGTGCAACAGAAAACTCTGATTGGACAGATAGTCTAGCTAGCTGTCTGGAATTACCCTGCAGAGATCTGAGGAGCAGTTAACCACAGTCATAAATCAACCAGGGTTTGAAATAACAACATAAAGAAAACGAAAGAAAAACTGATGTCTGGCGTAATTTTCGGTGGCACCAAAACAATCCCGGTTTGGAACTTTGTCGATATAGACTACCATCCCATTGGTGTCATGTTTCAGGCCACCTGACAAACGTAACTCAACTTACAGTTCTGGTTTGGTCCGCCAACTCCTGAAAAATTTCTGTGGGTGCTTAACTTTCTTTGCTAGTGAATTTGTCTCTCTGCACTTTTGTGTGTAACATGTAGTGAACGCTTGGCTTTAGTGAAAAGTGTGCAGGTCAAATCCTAGTATGGTACAGTTAAATGTATTAATTAGATGTGATATGGTATTTTTTTGCTGCACCTCCAATAAGTTAGTTTTAAAATTGTTTAAAACACCAGACAAAGTTGATCACAAAATTAAATATCTCCCAATGCAGCTTTGCCTTGTTGGCACTCATAGTCATCAATAGAGTGCTCCTTAATTTCCACATCAGCCGAAGTGCACTCTTCATGGTAATAAAGACACAGTGTCGCTGTCTTTGTTCTTGTAATTCAAGCCTGTTGTTTTCTCTCACACCACTCCAGGGGACATAAGAACACTTCCATTTTAATGTTGATCAAACAAAATGTTTTACTTTTCTGGCAATGTTTTTCCAGTAAAACTTTGACCATGTGCATAGAACTGAACTAAATGTGTCACAAGTATCTTGAATCCAACACATTATTATTTACACATAAAGATTGCATATTCCCCCCGGAAAAATACTTTATTCTTAAATTAGGTGCATTTCCATACAATGAATAACAGTCCAGTCAACTTTTACATAGATTACAGTCATGCTATAACACACAATGCAAATGAAAATTTGTAAATTCTATTGTTTTGTTAAACTTTTTGTCATATGGCTTACTGTCCTTTCTGTTTTTATTCTTTGTTTGTTAAGTGAGTGTTGTACTTTGAGAGCAAAAGGTTAACCGAAGTCAAATTCCTTGTTTGTCTACGTAAACCTAGCTAACCTCCCCCATCCTGACTGGAGTCAATCTACAACTGTAAAGCATTCTCACTCCAAAGCATGACTTTATTATGTGCTGTGTTACGTTTCCTGTAACTCACGGAACAAAGCAGCTGCTTGTTTATCTTTGCCAAGCAAGTACCCTTTGGCGGAGATGATTTTTTTTGTTACTGTCTGTAGTGTTGAAAAGACCGTTGGCGGCTCATTTAGTAATCTATTCACCATCTGTTGACATGGGAGACATAGTTACCAGGTTATCACTGTCTTTGGGCTTGAGTATGTGTGATGTTGGACTTTCCCTGACTGCCGGTTTCTGACAGGACTTATTGTTTAGCTTGCTGGTTTGTACAATGCTACGCCATAGTCACTTTTGGTGAGTGAAGGGATGCATGTAATGTCGTGCTCATGGCAAGCTGTGGCTTGTTCACCGAGATTAGTGTCATGCATCACACGCACACACTCACACACACACACACACACACACACACACTCTCATGAATACGCACACATTCTGTAGTAGCAGATGATGCGATCCTACTGAATGCATAAGCGCCCAAGTGGCACCTTGCATTAAAGACACGCCTGGCATAGCCAGTAAGTGTTGTCAGATGCTTCATTTACTGGAAAAGTTAACATTCCCTAAAAGCAGATCAGAGCGGCTTCACAAGCCTACAGCAAAACTCTTTTCTCGGGATCTTAACAATCTCAAAACAGACAGTGTTTCATCAGTTTCAATATGGAGAAAACTTTCATCTCTCCAATAGCAGCGGTATCATTAGGTGAAACGATGAGCATGCTGAAACAAAATTGTTGGTCACAGTGCATACACTCCGCGCTCTCTGTTCACTTCAAAAGGTCCATTGAACCTTAATAACCGTGGACTGTGGATGTTGGCTCAAAAACGTCCCCCTCCCCCCACAAAATCCCTAGAGCAAATACTGTTTGCAGTGTGTCTGTATGTACAATGGGGTCAGATGCTGGCATGAAAATACACACACAAATCCCTGTGCTAAACAACCCTTACCGAGCCAGCTACAATGACTACATTAAAATATATTTATTCGCATAAACATTAGCCACTGTCAGTAACTAGTCAGAATGAAAGAAGCACATGTTCCAGTATAATCACCTCATCAGCAGGAATTTCACAAACATTGCAGTAGAAAATAGCAGAAGCTGGAGGCAGTGTACTGTTTCCAGATCCATGTCTCCCGTTCTTTTAACTCGGCTCCACAGGGAGCGGAAGTGTGACAACGTTCTGTTTGCTGTTCCTCCCCACCTTACTGCCTACACAAGCTTCTTATGTTACTCTTGGGAGGTTCAGCACGCTGTTTTAACTTTAGCAGACTTTATTTTACTTTAATTGTCCTGTGCTTGAGCACAGCAAATGTATTGCGTCTTTTCCCAGATGCACTCTCAGTTGGTTTAATAGTTGTTGTTTTTTTCATTGGGTGGAGGCTACAGTTGTTCCCTCTGCAGCAGATGATTAAAGAAAAAAGTGTCTTAGAAAAACAGTTTGACATTACATCTGACAACACGTCGTCTTTTAGATGGAGCAGTTGTATATCAGTAATTATAGCTGTTAACCTTATCGACGTATGGAAAGATAGAAAGCTATCAAATATACCCAGAGGGATCAAAATGTCTTCTATGAAAACTGTGCAACAATTTTAACATACAAACAAGTATGAAAAACATGTGCCAGGCTCAATCCAGACAACCTCCTGTGGGATTTTCTCCAAAGCAATATTTGCGTAAATACACACTTAGGAACCTCTGGTAAATAAAACTTGTATTCATTTTGCCGTTTACTGTCTGTCTCCCATATATCCGGAGTGCTTGAATGGTACTTTTAAAAGGCCAATTGTGTCTTTCAGCCTCCAGACTCAGCACATAGTTAAAGTTTAGCCATCTGTTTCCACACATGACCTTTCTTTTTAATTGCCTAAATTAGAGGGGAATGAGGAAGACTGGCTGGTTGCTCCCTCCTGTCCAATTCTAATATTGAAGAAACAATTTTTATTTACAGTGACAAATAGCGCTGGGGAGCTATGTCTGTGTCAGCTGCTTTCCACCTGGCCGTGTTGAACACCTGCCCAGAGCCAGTTTGGTTCACTACAGATGGCTAAGGTGGGCTGTCTATCCTCAGCAACCTTTTCCTTCAGACAGCACCTTGTGCAAGGAGAGAGCTACGCTATCCAGTCAATGCTATATCATGTTCATTCCGGCTCCCTGTTATTAACTTCTCATAATATTGAATATGAGAAGCTGCACTGTCAAAGGGGAAACAAGAATTAGTGTTGATGAATGGAGGATGATAGATTAATCAACAACACAATCCTGTTACATGTATTTGAACAAAACAGGTTAGATTGTATTAAAATGTTGCCCGATATTGCTTATGTGTTGTATAATACTCTCCATTATTTCTGGCCAATTAAATTGAAGGAACAGATGGTCTTGTATAGAAACATATTTCAGCTCCTGCTTTCATTTAAATCAGGCTCTAGTGCTGGTTTCCACTGAGGTTGTATACACTTTTATGTGCAGCTCATCATGAGGTTTTGTATCAGATGCTAGATTATGCTCCAGTTCTAAATGTGACTCCTGTGGTTAAATAGACCTTAGGAATAATGCCCTCTTAGTGAAAATCATTTGGTATCTTTCAGTCACCTAATGAAGTCGCTTATAAGACAGCATTTTAATCCAGTTGTAATACACAAAACAGATACCCAGTTATTTATTATGAACTATTCATCTGCTAACAGTCTTACTGTACACAAGAGATTACATCACAGCAATCACTCTCTTTAACCAGAAATTAGTTTTTTAATGAATCATAGTGAGACACAACCCACTTACAAAACACAGTAATTACATATTGTTGGAATAGTTTCCATTATTGAGCTTTTCTGTAGAAGCAACATGCAGAAGGATTAATTAAACATTGCTCCCTGTAGTTAACCTACTGATCATTCTTTTACCACTAAAGAACAGTCTCTTAATGAAAATGAACATGTCATCTATTGAACTTTAAAATTAGGTGATTAGTGTGCAGGTCAACGATTTTCAGAGCTAATCTGTTAGTTAAAAAAACAAAAAAACAGAACATGTGAAAAACTGTTACTTTTATCCACAGACTTCATTTAGCCGTGTCGCCATTTTCAGTTCACATGTTGATGTATTTTCATCGTGTTTGAAGAAGGAGGAATCCGGGGACATGCCAGGAGCCGCTGCTCTCCTGATACACAGACAAGCTCAAAGCTTAGACTGACAATGGCAACAAAACATAACATCTCCTGTGAGTCTTCTTGTTCTCCTTTCAATGGAAACAAGCTGAGAGAGACTTGTGACAGGCTAGCATGCTGATCTATAAAAATAATTACGGCTTGTTAAATAATACAGGTACCTTCTAGAAAGCTTTGTTTAAAAAAGAATGTTTTTAATACAACACAAAACAGAGCTGAGATGAAATGCCAACTTCATTATTTATTGTGGACTAAATGCATTGGCCTCAGTAGAGGTCAGGCCGTTGTTGTGACTGTGGCCGGGGAAGTATGTGTGGCTAGTGGGCAGAGGTTTCAGGGTCACACACTGACATGCCTCAAGGAAGATGTGTAATGCAGCATTAGACACAGCTGGTGCTTACTAGGGCAGGCCCCAAGTCCCAACCACCAACGAAAGGTCATTGTTGGACCAAAACTGTTTGAGATTAAATGAGTGTTTTTGTGGTGCTGGAGAGAAGGTGCGGCAACTAGCTGGTAGGCTACGCTTGGTTCGGGGTGGATCACGGGTTAACATGAGAAAAGATGACAAATGACTTTGTTTGCGAGCATTTGACCACTAAACCTATTTGTCAATGTGTCCCTGCACAGCGCAAAAGAGAAGTGCACAGGAAAGCACAGGAAAGCAGACCTCATCAGGTAATGTATGGCGCCAATACAATGAACAGCGAAGAGTAGCCCTGGGGTGATCAATAATTTGAGCCACCAATCTGTTCAAGGTGCTTCATGATGTGACTAAGGTAATTATCACCTGATCAATAAAAGAGTTTGTTGTGTAGAAGAATGGGTGAGGGAGGGGTAATTGGTTTCTGCGGCATCTCATGTATGTATTTTTTTCCAACATGGGGATAAGGGTTAAAATGATTCTCTCGACATGGAGGAAAAGTCTGTTTGCCATGCACTGTTCTTCCACTCTGGGTTCAGGACCAATATTCAGGGCCTATTTGCATTGGCATGCATCATTAAACCCTCACAAAGAGGGCTTTGGTGAGTCTTGGAGAAAAAAAGAATATACTGAGGTCAGGACTAAAAAGGAAAGGAAAAAGAGAGAAGGAATGATAAAAGAGCGTGGCCAATTTCAGAGGAGAGTTCATTTGGGAGCCTATTCTGTTTACTTGCGTCATATCTGATAATCAAAACACAGATTAGTTTTCACCAACCTTTGACTCTGCCATGTGCATTGTGTTGGAAACAAATAACAGAGACTTTAGAAGTAGACAGATGGAACCATTTCAAAACCACATTTTTATAACAAAACAAAACATGGCCACAGAGTTTAGTAACCCAATTCAAATTGAGATTTAAATCAGTTTTCCTGCACAAGCGATCAAAGTAAATTGAACAGAGGATTTGAGTTCAGATGCAGTTCTGAAGCGTTCATGCTGTCATCTTAAAAGTAATGAAAATGTGGAATGATCCACAACTGTAGAAGTGGTGAAAGCAGGTCGGAGGAAAGATATTAAGAGGTGATGAGCAAAGATGAGTGTGACTTTGAGCTGGAGGATGTTGGTATGAGACTGGGTCCGTCTGGTGACCTGGAGAGGGTGAAACTGTCTGAGGTTTTATTATAATTTACCTTGACAACAGGGTTGCCGACAGGTAAAGCTCATTCATGTTGATATGTATTTCCACCTCTGTGCCTTAAGCCAATAATCTCCCTGATGCCACTGTGCACCTGTTTTTTTTTTGTTTTTTTTACAGACGGTTCTCCTCAAATACACTCTTTTCTTTATTTGACAGTTCAGCTCCCTGTGGATAGACTTAACCTCCTGTCTGTCCTCAGCCCTTCTTGACCTCTCCCTATTATTGATGAGGGATTTCATGTCTTGCATAACCTGGGTTTTGCTGTTGTTTTCACTGTGGGGTACGCCCAGCATTCAAATCCAATTTTACACTAGCTTGTTATGCAGTAGGAGACATCCAAAGTACACTCATGTGCCTCACAGAGCAGCATCCACTCCACACCAATCTGTTTTGTTCTGTAGTCATGAGATCTAGCTATCTTACAGCTGTATTATTATAGATGATAGACTGATAGACGCACCTGTACTTTGAATCAATCTGTAGTTATGAGATCTATCTATCTTACAGCTGTATTATTATAGATGATAGACTCATAGACACACCTGTACTTTGAATCAACAGATTGTGAAGTGTGGAGGAGGAAAAAGGCCAGTTATATTTGCAGACAGCAAAACCGGCATTATCTGGTTATATATATATAGATATACTTATCAACAGCCAGTTGTAATTCATGAACTTTGGTTTATGAATGAATTAAACAGACAATACGTGTTAATTAGTGAGCTTTGGCGGGGCTGGTAGTATTGTTGGACAGAGCCAGGCTGTGTCCAGTCTTTATGCTAAGCTAAGCTAATCGATTGATGGCTCCGCCTCACAAAATGTTGGACACTATCTGTACTGGTCTGTTAGGGTTTCCCAATTATTCTATAGCATAATCCATTGAAACGTTTCTCAGTATGTTGTCATGAATATATAGGACAAAACAAATAATATAATAATAATTGTTATAGTAACTAAACAATGTATTGGTTTAGTCCTATTTTTTTCAGTGCTTTAGGCCGACTTAATTTGACATTTAAAATGAAAATGCCCAAATGTCCTTTTTTGCTTTGTTGTTCATTTAAGTGTTTAAAATATTGTAAATTAGATCGCAATGAAATCAGTCCAATCATCTGTTTAGTCTGATTTTTCCCAAAATAATAATTTGTATTCTTTTTCATTTGAATCTGAACTCCATGATCCATTGCTCTTCCCCTGCATCAAACACAACAGTCTAATTTGTTTGTTGTGCTGAGTCCATCTTAGTTTGCCTCGCATCCTAAGCATTCACAGCAGTCTTTGTAAGTCATTGTAAATGTGATTGATGCTTGCAAAAACACTCCAAGACAGTATTGCAATCAATTAAGTTTGATTTATTGTCTTTGCAGTTTCAGTATGTATTGTGTAGCCGTTGTAACAGAAACTTTCTGTGCAGCCTCACTCACAGAACCATAATCATTCTCTTCTCAACCTCTCTGTATGGTGGAAAATCAACACTCCCAGGCTGTGCTCATCATATTTCATTACTGTAATTCACAATGAAGGTCATTTTTATGAATTGACTGAGGAAAGACTAGTTTTTGTCCAAACTTAATTAAAACTCAGGCATAGCTTTCTGGGCAAGCGTCTTTTTTTTTCTTCCTCTATGATTCAATAATCAACAGAAGTAAATCATCTACAGTGTATTGCATCAGTGGCCAGCATGCTGGAACAAATGCAAAAAATAAATAAACTTACGCTGGCATGCCTTGACTTACTGGCAGGAGCTGCAAGGTTACTCTGTGTAGCACTCAGACCCCTGGGCCACATTGCTACAATTATCAGAGAGAAAGTGTGCTGTGATCTATGGAGTGCTGATCAGCTGTGATATCGGCTATAGTTGTTGTTTTGTTGTGTGATTTAGGGTCATCACAATATATCCTCGCTGCCGCAGGTGCCACTAGCTTCACTAATTACTAATGGTGATTTAATGTAACGGTGGGACTGCTTCCTCTCCTGTGCAGGCCCCATCCCCTGCACTGTTGTCCTTGTAAATTAGGTGTGGACCACTGATTAATGGTTAACAGCCAGTATTCCAAGAGTAGCATCATCAGCAAAGCATTTAATTAAATGGATGTCTCAATTACTTAGCAAACTAATGTCGCTTAAACAGATACTATATTTATTAAATGGCAGAAGAAAAAGATTCTGATGCTAATCTGTATAGATACAGGTAGAAACCAATGTTAATTGAAAAATAAAGAATACAAGGACAATGTAGGACATCAAAAGGCTTATATGTGATATATACTGTCTATATATATATATATATATATATATATATATATATATATATATATATATATAATGTTTTTTTCTCTCCTAAAACAATAAAATAAAGACTGGAAGACCACTTACCGTTAGATGACACAGCAGTCTTGCAATTTGCAGGATATTTTTAGGACCTGTATATTTCCTAAATCAAAAACAATTCCCTCCTTTAATTAATTGCTTCTATCAACTGGTTCAATTCCTGAGCTGCACTGCAAAAGACAAAGTGCCGAGCCAAACATGGTGCCCTCTGCCATCAATCATCGCTCTGTATTAACTACCCCACCTCCCATCCCAAGGAAAACAATTAAAGTTAAACTTGTTGATTTGTTATGGTGGACCATAAATCACACTGGTATGTGAAACCCACCGTCTCCTGGGACCCCTTTCCATGTTCCTCGATCAGTGAGCCTAGGTTAGAAGAGCATGGCTTTCAACCCCTTCAATGGTGCTCAGTTATTTATTTATTTAATCATTTGTTTTGAATAAAATGAAAGTCGCATATTAAAATATGCGGAATTAAAGCTGCTTACATGAGCCCATAAGCGCAGTATGTGTACATACAGATAAAGTGCTTACATTATTTGAAAAGAAAAGAAAAAGCACCTTTCAGAGGGAGGGAGATATTGAAGTCTTGAAGATTATGCTGTCTGTGTGGCTTTATGTTTCTTGTGACTTTAGCACAGGAACAGGAGAGGAGTGTTGTCTGTTTATCTCAGCCGGATGTCATTTTGAAACGTGTAGTGACACATTGTTTTGAACATCCAAAACAGTTGCAGCTAATGAGCTGTTCTCTTCTCACATTGCTCCTTATTTTCAGAACAGACTATTGTTATATTTTGCCCCAACATTTTATCAATTTTTTTGTTTTTGTTTTGACAATACAAACACAATGTGCGACTGAGACTTTTCCATTTCCATCACTCTTGGCCACTTCTCAGTGAGCTATTTTGGGTCTGGCGGGGCCTTTGTCTGCCAGGGTAAAAGATGTGGGCATTGTGATAATGTCTGAACTTTGAACAGCTGACTAGGAGTGAGTCACTGTTTCCAGGGCTTTGTCTTGAAAGTGTTTACTCCTTGGCCGCCACTACTCATTGTATACATTTGACCACCGCTACTCATTGTATGCATTATTAAGAAAATAAATGAAAGGGACCCCTTAGCTTGCAGCATAACTGGCAGGATTTTATCCCAGATTCAGTGAAATGCAGGGATCATGCAGAGAGCACAGAAATTCTCAGCATGTTATGATACCAAAGAAGAGCCAATTTGATAATGAGGTACAGCACAAAAGCTGTCAATGGATTCACTGTTTTGGCAGCACAGGAGACCTTGTTATTGTCCTGGGCGGGCCACGGGTCAGACAGTGTCCGTCTGAAAATATTATGGATGGAAATCTGTCAGAAGACTGTTAAGGGCACCGGGTCTGCACAAGTGTTAAGACTTAACACACGTTTCATCAACTAAAGATGCATTCATATCCACACACAGAAGTTTCACCTTGTTAAATTGCGCAAAATACTAGACTCCCAGTAGCTGGATAAATTACCACATGTTGTTAAAATCATCCACACAAATTTGGTTTAACATTGATGTCAAAACACAGTTTATGTTGTCTTTGGATGGAATTTCTTTTGATCCGAAAATTGAATAAAAACATTACGCCTATTACTGTTGTTTTCTGCAAAACTAATCTAGTACTCGCACGGTTTGCACTCGCTGGCGGAAAAAGCAAATTAAGTTGTTGACACTGGATATTTATTACAGCCAGCTATTTAAAAAAAACAATGTGTGGATTATGATTTTTTTGCTGCTGTCTATTAAGCATAAGGTACACATTTGAAATAAATTAGATGCTGTGTAACAAATCTCTTTGTGCTGAGGGAAAACAAGATAGGGAAGCCATAACCATTAAACAGTCATTCATTCTGCTGTTCCACGTAATTGAGAAAGCAGTACTTTTTTCCGCTTCCATAACTTTACAGTGGGCACAAGGAATGTATGACTATTGTCATTACTGGAAAAATATCATCTCTGGAAAACACATTGTTTATGCTTTACCAGAGGAGAGTAGTGCTGTACAGAGTTCACATTGGCCCTCATTTATCAACCGAACGTAGAAACCAGCGCAGATATGAGCGCAGAAATCCTTTTACGACAGACTTCACGTGGGATTCACAAAACGTTCGTTTCACACCAATCAGAGCGTAAGAATGGTTGTGTATTGATAAATGCAGCGGCTGGAAACGATCCTAATTTAAATATTACTCCCTAATATATTCTCGGTTTTGAGGCTATGCCCCTTCTATTCACGACATGGCCAGACGTAATCCGGCCAAGAAGCGTCACTTTTCAGAGGTGGAGATTGAAACCCTGAGATCTCAGTTTAAGTTGCAGTACCGTTTGTCCTATTGGCAGTCTAAAAACTGGTATCAGGCTGTAGGAAGAATGAGAAACAGAAAGAGCTCACTGATGCGGTCAACAGTGTTGCCCTATTATGTCGGACTCCAGCTGAAGTTTATTTAATCTATACATCCTTGACATATGTATACTCCTAAAAGTAATATATAGGCTTATGTTGCAATCTTTTAAGCCTAAATGTAGTGCAGTGGTTTTCATTTTACTCATATTTTCGTCATGAGTCAGAGTCAGGCCACCTCCGCCCCCCCGTGCTGAACCACCACCCCGACCCTGTCTCCTGACAGCAGAAGGGCTGGAAAAACAAGCCAAGAAATATGTCGGGCAATGGCAGAAAGAAATCGCTCACTTGCGGCGTACGAACGTTTCATAAATGAGGGCCAGTGTGAGAAAACCCAAGTGAACTGAGACACAGAGGCCTCAGAGATGGTTTAAACCAGCCAGCTCTTGGAGACACGTAGGCGACATTTACAAAATAGTCTGTGGCTGGAAAATGTTCTTACAGGATGTAATGTTCTCTAATGTTACTCTGGCCTCTTTTTGGAAAAGAGCTGTTTTGGTTGTTTGTTTCAGGTCTGCCACCCCTGAGTGCCTGATCATCCACAGGTGTTTTTCATCTGGTTATCAGAGAGGCTGCATATAAGCTCCAAGGTTCAAGGCCCCCCCCTCCTCCCTCTTGCCACCAAACTTTCTGTCATGCTGGTTGTAGTTGGTAAACTACCCTCTGCTGGTGCCTATGATTTGGGAAATTAATTTAATGGTTATCTGAAGTTGGAAAGGGTTCTGCTCCATTTGTTTTTGACCCCCTTTTTCTCCTGTTTTGTGGACAACCAGGGAGGTTGGCACTGTGTTTAGGTTTGACTCTGTAGCTCAGTTGCCATTTTCTTTCCAGGGGCCTGTTGCACGAAAGTAGAATAAAGATATCCAGGATAAGTTAAACAGAGCAGCTTGACTTAGTGTGATCCGCTCATCGCGGCTTAATCGGTTGCACGTTTGCCGAGCCAGGATGAACCGGTGGAGCTATGTCAAGCCAGGTGTAGATAGCTGGGATAAGTGCAGGTCCACGGCTTTCTTAAATAGACCACGGATAGAATCACAGATTTACTGATGCAGAGACAGAAAAGACGCATGCGGCATATGTTTCACCCAATGAGCAGCAGCTTCTAATGGAAAGTAACAAGGAGGTGAAGAATATAGTATGGAAAGTAACGAGGAGGTGAAGAATATAGTATGGAAAGTAACGAGGAGGTGGAGAATATAATATGGAAAGTAACGAGGAGGGGAAGAATATAGTATGGAAAGTAACGAGGAGGTGAAGCAGATAATATGCAGAAAGGGAAATACGGCTGTTATCAAACGGAGAGAAAAAGCCCAACAGACTATAGCGGACCGATTGAATGCGTAACGATGTAAAAATATCTACTTAGTCTACTAGTCACAACACATTTTTACAAAGTTGTACGCTACACTGTGTTTTAATTGCTTTAAATATGTTAGTTTCATGTGTTGGTTTTATTGCTTGATCTGCTGTATGTTATAAATGGGCTGGTTTTACCGTAAAGTGTCTTTTGAGTAGCCCACCATGTAAAGCACATATAAATACAATGTTTTATTATTTAGCTTACTTTGCCTTAAAAGTGAGCACAGGGAATTAATGTTCCTCGGGAAATGGACCCTAAGGACTCTAGGCTTAATATCGAACCGTATTTACAACGCGAGAACACGTTTTACAACCATATGCACAAATCTCCATGAGCTCTGTCTAATTCTAAATATCTTTTGTACAATTAATGTTCATACAGAACAATCAGAAAGGGACAAAAACTAGAAAAAAGTGACTTACATACACTCTGTGAGCATATATGTAAAACAATATTCATGTTTTTTTATTCTTCTGACAAGTGACAGCACCAAAATAATAAAATTCAGAACCATTGTGGTGTTCCCGGTGTGATGAATGTAAACTATACCATAAATGTCTATAGGCCACGTTATTGGTCCAGGGATGGGAGACTAATTGAGAAGGTTATGAAACCAAAGTAAGAATCATGAATGTATTGGTCTCGGACCAGTCTCCCATTAATATCATATCTGGGAATATCGCTACATTGTCCCGCTCAATCTCCAGAGCGTCCTGTATAAACCTGAAGCTGCATTGGCCACGGACGCCATGCTGCTCATCTCTATTCATATAGAGAGAGTGGACACTGAAGCGACTTGTTGGTCTGCCGTCAGGCAGCGCACACCGGGCATCGGCCACACTCCGGGCAGCGCCCACCGGGCAGCGGCCACCAGGCAGCGGCCGCACGCCGTTTCATGCAACCGAGTCAAAACTAAATTCATCCAGGATAACTTGAATATCCCAGCTTAATCCCTTATCCTGGTTTTGTGCAACAGACCCCTGGTAGTATGGGTTCTTGTTTGTTCTTTTGGCCTTTGAGACCCTGACGTTTTTCAGCTTCTACTTTTAGTTGGGTTACTGTTTATTATCCTTTTTGTTTACCCTCATCCATCCATCCATTTATATATAATATTGTGTGTGTACTATAGGATAATTGTTGCAGTACTTTGACGCTTTAATCTCTCCTTTGTTAGTTTGAGTTTATGATTTGTCTTTCTTCCTAGCTTCCCCTAGGCATAAAACGGAAGGGTCGTAACACAGGAGTTCAGTATTTAGAACATTCTCCCATGCAAGAGCACATCCTCTACATCTACAGTGAATCTCGCCAACTAAGCCTGAAGCTCTCACAACTAGGCGTTGAGGAGACACACAGCATCTAAGCCAACTATCATGGTGTGAACACAGATATTGTATAGCCAGTAAAGTCACTTTGGCTGGTCTTGACATTGAGTTCTGGCATGGGCTCAGAGCTCCAGCTCTGCTTGGCGGAACGCCGCTCAGTAATGAGCTAGCCACGAGAAGTGTTAAAGCCTACCTAGTGGCTTCAGAGCCCAGACTTTTTCAGAAAAAGGCATCACAGCTAAAAGCCCTACTGAAAAAGCATTTCTTTCAATTAGACTTTGAAGAAGCCCAGACTCCCTTTCCCTTAGCCTTGCAGTTCGTATAGCTTGGCTCAAAAGGATTCTAAGTTAACATCATGAATAACCACAGGTTTGCTGTTTTGTAGATGACAAAACAAACATGATTAGGTTTTCGTGTGAGCACTTTGATTTGTTCTACACTTACTCAGTCTTCTTAATGATTAGCAGCTAATAGTATTTGTGTGCCAGCGTCACTGCAGATTCACTACTTGTACATATGATGAGTGCCTAGATTGCTTCAGACAAAAAGTAAAATCCAAATCATCAACTTCTGAAAGTTTTAGAGAGCTCCACAAACCAATTTAGATTGGAAAATGTGTTGATATGAAGTCATAAAGTTTTGATTTGTGGTGAGACTTTGGACAATCTTTATACTACTTTTAGTACTTTTGGCTCATTGATTCACGATGCTGCAGGGGCCTGCAGAGACTGTCGACTATTTGGAGCTTCTCTGCTCTCCACAATAACGAGAACTGACTGTAAAATGTGTTCGAACAGTTCTGTTAGTTCTGGGAATGTGTTGGAGCTGGGCGCGTTCAAACAGTGTTACGCAGAAGAGTGTTTTCCCTCTCAGCGCCAGCTACAAATGACAGCATAGTGTAGCTGCTGCAATTTTAGTAAAGAGATGAGGAGGATGAGGATGGGGAGGCTGGTCAACCGTTTATGGGAGAGTGGGGAATCTAGCCTCTTATGACGGACGTGGACTGAACAGTGAGAGTAGAGGGGAAAAAAAGAAAGTATGAAAAACTTGAAGATTTTGATTTCCCTTGCATGGTTTTAGGACCGCAGCACAAAAAATGTGAAGCTGTATGCTTCTATGAGGCAGAAATATCCCCCTCTCTCTTTCTCTTTCTCTCTCTCTGTGTTTGTGTGAGCTGTAGCTTTTTCTGTTCCGTTGGTATTCATCCACTAGATTCATCACCACGCGAGGATGGCGTTCTGCCATCTCTTCTCGAACATAACTGACAGATCATTCTAAATCACCTCCTGCTTCAGGGCCCGGTGGCTGCTGGATTGTTTTAATCACCGATAATTGATTTTATTTTAACAAAGCATATGAGAGAAGAAATCCTACCACTAATATATGAAGCTGTAGTGTCGGTCAAGAAGACAAATGGTTACATTTGGTGCTATTACCAATATCTGGAGGAACGCAATTCAAATGCATGAGCCTCTAATTGTGAGACGTGTTCTTCTTTGCTGATAAAATGACGGATTAAAATGAACTGGTGAAGGTTAAATTAAAATGTATGGACATGGTTGAACCTAACATTAAACAAGTTGAAATACTTATACATTCAATTCAGAAAGTTTCTTAGAATCTTTCCCATTACCCTGTGTGTGGTTCCATTTGTAAGAACATTACAAAAATTTCCATAAGGGTTATTAACAAATGGCCTCCCATGAACAGGGGTCCCCTTGCTTTTATATTGTCCAGAACTGTCACACATAATGGGTTCTGTTGACCTCGGTCATCTCAGTAATCTCTTCTACATCTTAAATTGGATCAAAATTGCAGCAAATGCTACAAACGAGGGCATTTTGGTAAATTTGCTGCTTGGCATTTTGCTGTACAAGAGTACTTACAAGGCTGGACTCTGGATAAGGTGCTTGGAGCAGAGCGGCTCTGATACAGATTTAAAGAATTTATTACGCTTGTATGATAAAGAGAACCTACAGCCTCCTACATATCCTCTCCAAATGTGTGTCTGCGATATATTCATAGATACACATGTAGGTGCAGGCCTTACTGTATGCGCCTGAAGGAAAGACTAAATGTATGGCTACAGTAGGAATAACTTATTACTTTTGAAAATAAAACAGTATTTCAAAAATACTATTTTGGATAATTTGCCCATCTGTGCGTTGTGAAGCAAAGTGGCATAGAGTTAGAGTTCTTAACCCTCGTGTTGTCTTCCCGTTTACCTGCAACTTTTTCTTTTTCTGAGTCCAAATTTGAAATTAGATCCAATTAAATTACACTTTTCCCAATGTTTTTGTCCTTCTTTCAACGTTTGTCAACTTTTTCTGAGCCTTTTTTATTGAAGTTTTAACTTTTTCTGACGTTTTTTGTCCCTTTTTTCATCACTTTTGATGCTTTTTTTCCCCAAAGTTTGTCACTTTTTCAATGTTTTTAACACTACGTAACACTAATTTATTGAGTTAGAAAAGCAGAAATCCGCAGAAAACCACGTCAATGTTTTCTTTCAAATGCTATAAAATTGAATAAGACACCCCAAAATGAATGAAAGTAGAGATTAGTACTTTCCCAAAGAGCGTTGTGTGGAATCAATAATTGATATAGGAAAACGGGTCAATTTGACCTGAGGACAACATGAGGGTTAAATGATGCTAAAACAGATGTGAAGCAGATTGATTTAAGTTTATTGAATTTGCATTAAGGTGTTTAAACGTCTATTTACATAGCGCCTGTAAATTATTTTCCATGATGAAAAGTTATATACAATCAAACAAAAACACATACTGTAGCTGCAAACAGAAAGAAATCCCCCTCATCCAATAATATGGGGGCTATTTGAAGTGCACTTTGTGATCCACTAATTTGAACCGACGGCCCCTTTGCTCAGCGCAGAATGAAGCACAGTTATAACCTGAATATCATGTCTCTCTGCTTTTGTCTAAGCCCCACACCATGTGGGTATAGGCCTGTGTATTGGCAGGCGATCCATGCTTTGACAAAATAATCCCTCTCTGCATGACGGACATTATCCACCTCTGATGCTTTCACCAGTTGATCCGTATTTTGGGACTCTTCCATGTTAACCACCGTGCAGGATTGCCCCGCTCTCAATTTTCTGGGTCTCCTTTCTTTTGCAATTTGAGCATTGCACGTGGTTAATGATAATTTTAATATTATAAATGATGAATATGCCTTTTCTTTTCTGTGTTTTTTGTGGAAATAGATTGATGATAGATGAGTGTGGATCACATCACCAGTTATGGATTTGTGAAAGCACGTCATTAATTAGATGACAGGCCCATAGTGAGTTGGTCTAAATTAGCGGAGGAGTAAAGTCTCTGAATTACTTATCTTGTCTTGTTCCTAATTACATGAACTATTGTATACATTACAAATTATCCTCATAACTGGGCTCTTAACTGCTGATGTTACAAAACTGTCACTAAAGTGCTGAAACTATGTAAGATATTTGGATTAAATCATTATCCACTTCTACAAACCTAATCTAATGGAATGCAAATTCCAGTGAAATTTCATAATCAAATTATTTTAAAAATCAGTAGTTGAAAAATGAAGCCAATAGCCAGTCAACTTTAAAATATTAAATATAACAAATAATGCTGCACAACATCCAGGCTTCATATGAGGACATACATTAGATGTGACTCGGCATACCTTCAGTTTTAATACATTTTCTAACCCCATAAAATTAAAGGGCTCTTAGCTTTAAATAGCTGTTACAGAGTTAACCTATGTTACAACCAGGGCTTTAAATTGACACCCCCTAACCCACCAAATGCAGTTAAATAATGAATTACTTTGTCGGCTAACATTGTGAAGTTACAAATATAGACACCTCAAATCCGCCAAAGACTGTCATGTAATGTAACTACACCCACATCTAATGGACATGGTATTATATTATCAGTGCACAGTATATTAATCTTCACTTGACCAAACTCTGTCATCACGCAACCATCTTGATGACGCTGAATGTTTCATGGGACAACTAACTAAACCAGACAGCTGTCAGACGACATCTTGCTGTATTTTCTTTTTATGTTTAATGAGTCAGCGACACATACCAGCTGGTTACTCAGGCAGAGGGGTTAGCTAGCTTTAAGGACAGCCACAGTGAACAGAGTGACTATTTGCACTTATTATGGAAGATGTTTGCTCATTTAACCCCTACTGTGATATCATCTCTTTGAACAGACAAGGACGCAAACCACTATATAGTTTCAGTTAATACCACACTTTTCTCGTCTTCTGTCAGTGAATTATATTTGCACTTGAGTTACTTATGCCGATTAACCTTCCAATGATACATTACTCACATATGTAAAAAATGTCGATGAGTTGTTAGTGGATCCTGGTGGGATGAAATCTGAAGAAGTAATAATTCAAATGAACTATGTGTGTGTTCTTGGGGCATGAAGCCATAAGCTATGAAAGTGATGTGATGTAACTCAGTCAATAAGAAATGGCTGCTTCATGCAACCTGTCTCCTTGGTCTGCCACCTCGCTGGTCATTTCCCCGGGCAAGGTCATGGCCATCAGCCATCAAGCAGCCATCAGTCAGTTCCTGACAAAGTAATACATATAAGGGCTAATTATTAATTACCATCTCTTGACATGGCCTGCTTTTTATTATAATTTGTGACAAAGGAAAAATCAATAAAGTTTTAATGAAATAAATTGGGGGGTGTAGGTATAGCTGACAGTTGTTTTGCACAAAGTCACATCAAACTTTAAAGTGGCTGTATTTATCCACAGGCGGAGTGATTGAATATGATTTGCCCAATCTATCTCAGGGTTTTGCTGTTCTTTCACTTAATCCCTGGAGTGCAGATGTTGTCAACTCGATTACAACTCCTGGCATGAATGAATACACTTGGCACGGTGGCATTTTTTAGATAAATATCTGTCTACTTGAGAAGACACTTTTAAGCCTGGAGCTCCAACAAGATTAAATGGCTGGGCAATTGTTTGCAAATCTGCAAGTAATTTGAAATACAAGCAGAAATTATAAAACATTTCCATCCTTTTTTTACCAAAAGAGAGAGGGAGATGTATTCATGGAAAGATTGGATCACGGAGCTCTTCTTTAATATCTCTCAAAACATATAGCATATGTCATATTTCTGATAACACATATCAATTCCCTTACAGTAATTTGATAACCAGTTATCTTTTCCGAGCTGCCCAAGGATTAAACACGTTGAAAGTACAGGAATCTGTGGAATGACTGATGAGCTGACGTCAAGTTTGCTCGTCTGGAAATCTCAGAGAAAAAAAGAACGTCCGGTGTCATCAGACTTCCATTAATATTTGTTTTCCTCATCTAACAACAACCTGATAATGGTGTTGTATGGATGGCCATACTAATTATGCCCTGCTGCAACATGGAAATGCAACGATTGAGAAATAGGTGCAACAGAGAGAAGGTCAAGCTACTTATGCCTTGTTGTTAATGTCTGTACATTTTATTTCATGAGGCTGTGAAGGGAGAGGAGGGTTTAGTATCGATTCAAAATCCTGAACGAAAAGTGGCAAAGAGACAACAGAAATGAGCATGAGGGACAGAGCAGAAAAAGGGAGGGAAGGAGGGAACATGGTTGTCCACCAAAAGTGAAATTTTGGAGTGAGAGAGAGGAGGAAGAATTTGAGTGAGAGACAGAAGCTGTGATGAGAGAGCGCATTAGTACACGAAAGAGAGAGAGGATTAGTGAGGAATGATAGAGTCACAGGACAAAAGGGAGACAGAAAATGGGGAGAGAAAGCTCAGAAACAGTAGAGGTGGAGGGAAAAGAGCGACAGATGACAGGGAAAGTGCTGGAGTGCCCCCCACTGGCCTGCTGACGTAGCTCCATAGCAACACACACTGATCCGTGTATCATTGTAATGCATTGCCTGTGTAAATTGAAACAACACAATGATCACCTGAATGGTTGCAGTCATTTCCTAATAAGATAAGTGCAGTGAATTAAATGAATGCAATTTCATTTTCTGACAGGCTTTTTTCAGAAATAAATAAAGTATTTAGAAACTAAACTATTTAATATATACTGTACACCGCCAGAGAAAAGGAGCAAACACAAGCGCTTAACGGTTTGATATCACAAACTGCAAAACTGTGGCCCTGCAGACACCCAAATACTTACCTTGTTGCTTTATTCATGTGGAAAAGAAAACTCCACACCCACAAGGTCAATCAACATATCACATTCTACTTGTGTTACCATGAGAACAAGAGGCCTTGGTCTCATTTATATTCACAGTCACACAGTTGTACTTTTGAAATTGCAATTAAATGCCATTTTGCCTTTGTAGACAGGAAACCAAAACGACAGGTAGGTAACAAAGCCATTGCGTGCAGCAAACTGTCATTTTATTTTAAGAAACTTTCATAGATTTATCATGCAGCTCTAAAAAGAAAACACATTGGAGGTGTTGTGATAATATGCAAGATTTATTATTCCCATTCATATCCACCAGAAAGTGTAGTTCATTCAAATTGAAAGTGGGTGTTAAAATGCCAAGAGCACATTTTAAATAATTTCATGAGTGAACACAATTTGAATCAAGCTAAAAGCAAAGGAGGCTCTCTTTTGAGTGTACGAGCAGTACAGTTAAGTGCCTTCCATCTCTGTTTCTTGTCTGTGAAGCTTGCTCAGCACTGTGGGGTCGTTGTAAAAACTGAATATGTGAATAGCTTGGTCTAAACTTGAGGTTTCAGTCGGTGGCAGAAACACAAACACACGCCTCCTTGTGTGTGCTGCAGTCTCGCTCTTTCACTGTGAGCAAGCGGTGCCAGGAGCTGGGGGACCTTCAGAAAGAAAATAAAGCATATTTGAAAAAGGGACACGCAGAGAATGTGATGAAAGGCTGATGTCTAATGAAGGTGAAGGTTACAGGGGGCACATTCTTTTTTTTTTCTTCTTCATTCCTCTTACCTCATTTTGAAATATCACTTGCCATATGCTGTTCCTGCTTTGGAGGTAGAACAAAATATGATACAAGCAAGTTCCCAACGCTCAACTCAATGCGTTCTGATTTGAAGGGTCGGGTGTTTCATGACTAAACATGCTGAGGCTCTCTATAAATAGTGCCGAGCAAATGTTCATAATGGCCTTGGAGAGCTAGGGAAGCATGACTGACATTTAGCTTGTCCATACATAACAGAAAACTCCCAGACCTGCCTGTAAGTTGTCCTGTAGGTAGCGTGGCAGAGTACTTATTGATCTGCAATTGCCTCATGAAGGCATTTCTCAGTAAATAAAGGAACAAGGCATAAAGGGTCATGCATTTATTCATTCTCCTAGTGACCCCACTCACCCAGAGAGGAGAGAAAGCGCTCAGAAAGAAAGTAGAGAGAAATGTGTTATGTTTACTTAGTACATCTTGAGTGGTTTTTAAAATTTGCAATGGACATATTTCAGAAGGCATTGATTATTGAAGATGACTTTTTTTTCTCAAATAATCACAATGGCATTGCAGTGCATGTGTCATTATCTAATTTATCTGCTGACATACGGCTGCTGGAAGCTGAAAATCCTGCGGTAATAAGTGATGCCTCAATAATTTTTTTCCAAATCTGATAGACTAGAATATATGTTTGCATGATCATTCAAAATGGATATAATGACATATTTTGGCAAGAGATTGGCTTTCCACAAGTCTTTCTTTTTGCATTGTTCAAGTCACAGTTAGTCGAAACATAATAGTGGTTGAAGAATAACAAATGTTGTTTCTCTGGTTGCTGTAGAACGTTTTATTATTTTGTTATGTTCCGTTTTGTTCTGAGCTTCTTCCCCGTTTACTGTCTTCTTTTACACTTTAAGAAGGCAAATGAGCAAGGCCGCTGTTTGACCGATCGATTATGTGACCCTAACCAGATCAGGTCGCAGCAGGCGGTCTAGTCTGGAGGCTCCGTAACTTTCACCATGAAGCTTGTTATTGAAGAGCTAGTGTAATGCCCCAAATCAACAAGTTATTATTTTTCTGACAATGCCTGTGAGTTTGGCAGCTGGAAATGAATGATAAGTATGTGCAAGCATCATTTAACGCAAAGTATCAATGCATTAAAACGTCCCATCAATCATCAGTAATAATGTGTAGAAAAATAAATCGAGTTTCAAACTAACTGCTCCTTCTCAACCCAATGATTGACTCTGTAAAAATGGCACATCCATACCTGTGCATCCGTTGACCCCGGCAAGGACTTGACAATAATAGTCCACCTGGACTCTGCCGTTCCAGCTCTATGTAATCAAACGCTGTGTGCTCAGAAAATGCAGACATGTTCAAATCTGAAAGGATGACATTAAGGATGAGAGATGAACAGGATGACAGAGGGCTGTGTGAGACAATAAAATCAAGGCCATCCAAGAACCACGATGAATTGATGAGTCCATTGAGTGGAGATGGCAGGCAGCCAGCTAGCACAGAGGTCAGTGCAGAAGGATATCTCTTGGAAGAAATGATGCATTTAAGAGGGCCAAGGCTGCCAGGGTGGGCTCACTGGCAGGGAGAGAAGGAGGGCGATATGAAGTGAGCGATGGATGAGGAGGCTGGGCGAGGAGGCTGCTATGTAGATGAAGTGGAGACGTGAGAAATATTTAAAGTGAGAGAGAAGAGACATGATGGCAAGCGAAAGAAAGATCTATAAAGCAGGATACAGGTAAGTGCAAAATGGAAATGGAAATATGAGGCAGGAGTGAAAAAGAGTGATGAGGGGTTGGAAGTGAAAGACAAAAGACGTCAGGTGGAGAAATCATGATGTTAGGAGCCACGTTTATTTAGATCAAAGCCTAGACCATTAATGATACATTTGTCACATTATCCGTAACCGTGTTAGAGGATAAAAAAAACAGTAGGAATCCACCCAAAACATGAACCCATAGTATACCACAGAGGCTGTCCTCTTTCTACAGAGAGAGACACGAGGTTCCATCCACAGCATGAGCCAAACACATTCTGCCCGGGGAGACTGGTTTTATTAATCAAACTGATTATTCAATGAGTCAGGCACTCACACAAACAAGGAATAATAATGGGGTTGAGCCTTAGCCTCCAAAAATGAAAAATTTCACCCATCTGCCCATTGTGATTTGCTGCGATGAAGCCAGCAAAGTGTCTGCTAACACCCCGGCTGGCTAATTGAGTAAGGGTTTATAACGGTGAGGTCCACAATGAAATTTATGCAACCCATCTGCCACATAAATAAACATTGCCGATGGAGATGAAGTAAATCAGTCAGAAGTTAACTTTTGAAAAGGTCTCAGCTCTACTCACTGTTCAGCATGCCGTTTCAAGACCCTGCCTTTATTCCCTCCACTCTCCACTCCTTTCATATTCCCCTCTTGACATCCCCCCTAGCCTGAGGGCTGCGGAAATCCAAACTGTAATGTGAACAGCAGTCGAGGTTCTCTCCTTTCATCATTTCACTCCTCACTTTTCTGACGAGATAAATGCTGCACCTATTATTAGTCGACTATGTCAGATTGATATCCTCTACGGAGGCCCTAACATGTAACTCTTTGCTTCCTGTTGCAATTTAAGGTCATTAGACTGATAAATAGAGTTATTTTCAGGGGGAAGTAAGGTAACGAACATTTGTAGATAAGTGATAATGGTGATTCACATACATTTTTAAGGGTATTGGGGGATCTAGAGAAGTAAAAAAGACAATGCTCATTTGATGGAAAGGAAAGTCACATCAAAATGTAGCCTGACTGAGTTCATTGGAAGGGTTTCATTGAATCATAGAGGTAGATACAAAGAGCTTACCTCTACTTTAAACTTGCCATGATAATGTTTGAAGTGTTAGCCCATTGCATTTCTTTCTATTTAGAAATGCAGTCAAAGAATGAAACAAATCCCCTTAAGATGTCCCCAAGGAAAGATCTTCAGATTTCTTTCCCCCTCGATCTGTCAAAATCATACTCTCACTCCAACACACAGCCTGCGGAGTATATAAAATGAGAAGGTTGTCGTAAATGTATATTAAGCTTTTTAGAAGCACAGTTGACAACTACCAAGGGCTAAATCGCTCAGTTGAAGCAGAACCTGTTCTTAGGCAAGACGTAACATCCTCCTAATCCAGGTCAGATATAGAGAGATTTCTAACCCACAGGATCATCACACATGCATGCATGTGCACACCGCATGCACATATTTGGGAAAGATAAAAAATAAGTTTCCTCTCAGGCAAATAACTGGGTCGGCTAAACTGCAAATGATATTTTAAGAGACACAAATATAGTTTTTTACATAGAGGGAATTGTTTTCCCTTACCAAGAAAATATACACTGTAGTAGATGAAAAAGAATATGGTCTAGTTTAAATGCAAAATTGTGTGGCACCATGAGTGATTTATAGTAGAGTGGCGAAAGTTAGTCACCTATTTTGAATTCAATTTATGGCCTGTTTGAGCAAACATGACATGCCAAACACTATGTGTTTCCAGTGTAGTGTTACAAATATTACTACGCGTGAGTTTGGTTTCTGTGGCTGACCTTTTTCTGCTGCAGGTGCTCTGCTGTTCTTAGATGTTTGCTGCATGCCAGCAATGTCATTTTGTATGACTCGCCAGGCAGGCAGCACTAGGAAGTTTAGGCAGCTTGTGTTCAGGTTAATACTTCAACCTCTCCTCGTTGGGCACACTCTCCATCTGCCAGGTCTGTGTCAGCTTGGGTGCCACTGCATCCACACAGGAAAAGAAATACCTACAGCAATGCTTTGATAGTTTTTCTAGAGCGCTGAATACCACAGCTGGCTCTCTGTGGATGAGAGGTATGAGTGTGGTGATGTACAAAGAGCTAGCGCCCCTTGTAGTGAAATGTTGGACAAGTTAGAATCACCTCTTTTGACCACCGTAGCCTCTGTGTAGCCTCTGCTTTTACTGTGACAGCTAAGTCCCATCCCAATTCAGCTGACAGGCCTGCTTGCATCAGGTTGCGATCCCTTTGACGAGAGCTTTAACCTACCTCGCTCAAAGAATCCATGTCAAACTACAGATAAGGTGCAGATGGCAGCTCGGCCCCCATCTTTCTCATTGTGCTGCAGAGGCGTGAATTCCCTCAAGGTAGCTTGGCCTGCTGCCCTGTCCAGTGCGGCAGCAAACATACAGTAGATTGTGCTTACCTCTACCCCTTGTAGCTTCACTCTTTGTTGAAGTCTGCAAAATTTCAACTTTTACTGATAAGCTGAAGCTGCTGTTACTTTAAAGTCCCTGCTATATTTCTTGCTCTAGTTCATAGACTTTAAATAATGGATAGCCATTGTACAAAGCTGTCAACTATTACATCACCTCAACACCTGTCAGCGTCAAAGCTAAAGACCAACCATAAAATCTGCCATGCTGATGAAGTCATTTCCTCAGTCCAGCACCTGCAGAACCTTCTTTATTTAATAGTGGGAGAGATTTCTGCTTTGCACACCATGTGGAAGATGTACATTATCTGCATATTTCACATTAACAATTTCAGAACTGGGAGAGGAGTTGAGGAGGTGCTTTGTATATGAATTTTGAGACCCAGATAAGTTAGGAATTGATCTCATTTGTTATGATCCTTTATTACAATCTTTAATTTCCTTCAGCTTATCTCTACATTTTAATTACTAGCCCCTATGAGGTTATGCCTGACTACTAGCTACTACTAATACTACCCTTTTGCCTATAAATTCCAAATAAAAAGGCTATAATTCATCTAAAATTACAGTTAACCAACCATTTTTCTTTCTTCCATCACAGTATTTCGGCAGCTGTTTGAGTTCACTTTGGTGGTATTGATGGATTGTCACCCAGGGTACACTCCGGATGTAAAGCACACATTAATCAACACCAGTTCAGTGTTCTCGTACTCTCCTGGGATCTGTCCATATTGGTAGATCCACAATATGAGCCCCCTTTTGAACTATTGGACTCAGCAGGTCTGCTTATGGTATAATATCTTGAATTGTCCTGTTCTTGGCTCTTTTGCCAAGATGATATTTGACTTTCAGCTCACACCTTCTGTCTGACTTTACAGCCGGTGTAAATGTAGTCTTATATCCTTAATTAGTATGCACTTGGAAGCCTCTTAAGCTGTCTTAAAAATACTTGCATATGACCTTGATGTATTTGAGCAAAGGGGACTGACTGCCTTGTGGATACATGACATATTTAGGCCACATACACATCTTTTGAGTCCAACAATCAGCTGTTTGCTTGTTTATTAATTCAGCTCAGGGCAAGCACTGTCGAAGCAGCATTTATCTCTTTGGATCGTGCAGACTGTTACCACAGCCTTCTCTGCTACGGGGGCTGATAGCCTGGCAACACTCATTCGCTCACAGTTAAACAGTTGAATCTTGGAATTATTTAAATGACTTTCATTGAGCGATGCATTGATGATAATTGCATTTCACCCTAACACAGTCATTAGATAATAGCATGTGAATGTGAAGTGCTCCCATTAACCTCCTTCCTTCTCTTAGCTGCGCTGCCAAGGTTTGTCAGGGTATTATTTTGTATCCTGCTCTACACCAAATGAACCAACCAAAGTGGAACGCATGCTTATCTACATAGCCGCACTTTCCAGAGAGGAAGAAGTGAGATGCAACAACAGTTGGCCTTCCACCATTCCTTAAGGACTTGGTAAAGTGCAGATTTAAACTCTGGGAGTAAGCATGTTGCATGAAATAATTATGCATTGCAAAAAGACAGGACCTTCCCCTGACACACACTTACTTATCAGTGCTCAGGATGCGCCCTCACTCACACTGAACTCAAATCACCTGCGGCTCAAATCCCAGCTGATTTAACTTGCACCTTGGACCTGTCTTTCAGCAAGCTGGTACTTCATACTGTAAAATAACCTCATTGTATTTATGCTGTTATAGTAAAAGGACAAATAGCCTATACAAACAATAATGTAAAAAAGATAAATGCATTGTGTTCAACAAAAGAGATAAAACAATAAGGTAGTTTCTGGCCCATTCCAAAGCATTTATTTGGTGTTGAAGCGCAGTCGTCAGATTGTCCCATGTTTCAAGGATTATTAGGTGAGTTTGTGCTGTCAGGGACATGCTGTACTGAGGCTGTTATAAATGGTCTGTTTCACTCAGGGACAAAGTATCCTATCAATCTAACAATTTAAAGTATCATCTGTACTTCAGACATTGGTGTGTTCTGCAGCTGAAAAGAATGGACCGACTTTTCAAAGGGGTTAAATTGTAAAAATGCTTCTTGTTTTCAACTAGTTCACCTGCGGTTCATTATTATTCCTAATATGTAATCTGCCTCTCTTGTCACATGTTTTCCAATCCCAGTATAGCCATTGTTGAACAAGTCGTGTCATTTCACTCTAATACGATGCATTGTTGATGACTTCATTCTTGACAAGTGATTTCTATTGTGCTGTTCAGAGAAGCTAAACACTGGCCTTTACTTTTGTGGAATCTGTTTACTGTTGGATCTCAAAATAAATATTTCCTTTGAAATGCAAATCATGGCATGCAGAATAAGTTTTTTTATTTTTAAAGGTAGTGTCTTCCTGCTGAGGACCTCCTGAGCTTAAACACAGGTTTGTGAAGACGCTTTAATTTGTGATGTCAGGCAGTTTGCTCTCGGGAAAAGCTATCTGAAAGAATATATCATGATTTCTTTTTCCTTCAACATTTCTCTGACCACTACCTCAAAAAGCAGCATTTGCATCATTATTGCAAGCCTAAATGATGAATAAATTATTCTCAGTGGCACAGTAAACAAATGCAAAAGTATGTTTGCAGTTGTGTCAAATGGGTCCAAAGTAAAGGATCCCTGCATACTTATATCAGATTATTGAGGCGTTTGATCTTCCAGATGAGCTTTGAGCTGGTATCTCTTTGTACAATAACACTTGAGAACCTATTCATCTTCTCTGCCAGCGGATTCAGATGCCTTTTTGAGTATTATAAAAGATGTCCTCCAAATGGCAATAAGAAGAGCTCTTGATCAATTGTGGGAGAAAAGTAAACATAAACGTGGTGTAGGGAGTCCTCACATTGGCTGCTGCACCTTGTTTCTCCCTGTAGATTGATTTCTGTGCTGTGCAGTGACAGACTCAACTAAATATGCAATAGGCTCGCTATCTGTAAAGCTCAGGAAATTACAAATGGATATTTAATGAACTGGTTGGACTTCGATCTATCACTTCAACATGTGCACATATATGGGAGGAAGAAATAGATGTAGAAGGCAAATCCTGTTGGTCCAGAAATGAATGTGCTTTTTCTCCTCATCAGTCTTAAATTAGACCATTGACTATCTGATGTCAACGATTATGAGGGAATTTTAGGCAAAAGCATAAACATCTTGTGCATTATCACGCTTTACAATGGAGGGAAAAATTAGTGTGATAGGACTGTATGTATACAGACTCTGTATCTTTGTCTCTCTGTTTTACACACATACAAATATATGATTTGTTTAGGAGTACTAGAGTTGTGCATGTTCCTTAAATTGTATTAGCCACACGGGAATAGTATTACCAGGGGTCCTCATGTGATTTAGAAGTTCATTGCACAGGATAAGCAACGTCTGTTTTATACTCAAATTTACTGACATTATCCCCCACATATGATGTCAACGCTCTGTCAACACTTTCATTTATAATTTCCAACGCGGCCAATACAAACCGCAATCAAAGAGATGCAGATTTGCATGGGACTAATATTGTTACCCCACCTCTGTGTTTGGCAAAATATGGTGGGTAATTTGCGGTTCTGGGTCATTTTGACTTGACAAATTACAGACATGGCAGATTCACACAGGATTAAGATGAGCGACAACCTCCGCAACTATTACAAATTGCCAGAGGTCTGCAGGTAATGCTAGTCCCGTTTGAATAGGGCTTAAAGGTATTAAAGAAGCAAACCATATAATCCCACAATTCACATGGTTTTCACATACTGTAGCCTCCTTTCTAGTCCTGAGGCAAAATAGTCAAGACTTTTTTGAAAAATGTCAGCGAGACTCTGAGGACTGGTAGCTACAGTGATTGGTGGCAGAAACCTGAACCAAATACCACTATCACACATTGTGATGATGTTCAAAATGAAATTAAGAACATGAATCATTACAGTAAATCTATACTTCACTTGCTAGTTCTCCATTCGTATCTGTTGTGTGGCAGATTAGTGCATTGGGGTTTTGTCACATGTTTGAAAACATTGATTACTTCTCTAAGATTCAAATTAGTATAACACACTTTTGCTTCAGTACAGCTAAATGTGGAGCTGTTTTACTGTAGTGGAATGGGTGACAGCATGAGGAATGTTGAAAGCAAGTCTGTGTCAAGGAATGGCATCAAACCAGCATCACTGTGCCAGGAAAGAAGATTAATGCTGAGCATGAACAAAACAGTCCCGCTTTAAGTAACAGTAAACCTGCTAGATGATTCATACAGCGTCCTGCAGCCTGATGCTGGAACTCCCCAAAGATGCATTTCTTCGTTACAAGCATGACCGTGCATGGACTGAACTCATTCACTGCCAAAGGTCCGATACAAAACAAAAATATCAAAGGCAGACCAAGGGGTTTTGTGAATTCTTCCTCAACACTCCCACACTCAAGTGCTTTCCCTTGTTGCTGAATAGAAATGCTTTTGATCTAAAACTTGAGGCCGCTGTGTTCTCAGATGACAATGAATATTACATGGAATCAGCCTTGAGATGCAATTCGGCTTCATGTCCTCTACAATGATGTAGCATTTGTCACCAGGAGCCTAGAACACAAGAAGGACTGAGAAAAGACAAAAGGCAAAAAAAAAGCCAGAGACTCTCCGCAGACTTTTTACAGGATTAGTACTACAAATAGTTGAACTAGCCTCTGTGACAGTTGCTGTCACCTAATTGAACTCTGTATTCATCATTCATTCTTGTTTACTGCCAGCATGACAGGTGACAGGCTGATGAGACATCTCCGAGGAATGAAATTTTAAATGAAACCTATGTTACTATCAGCATGTGTCGTGGGCTCCCCACAGGCCAAATGACAGGTTGTCTGTGTATTCCCTTACATCAAAGTCAAAATGCTAGTTTCGGGCAAAATCGCACAAATCTTTTGAACCTGGTAAACACCTCATCATTCCCTTTCTACGCAGCGCCCCATTATCTCCCATATTGCAAGAGAAAAGGGTAAGGAGGAAGAAACAACCATTATAAAACGCAATTACAAGTTGCTTGGGGGTCCGAACACCCACACTGTGCGTTACATCAGGCCAAATTTTCTTTTGCCACGGTGAGTGGTTGCTCATACATATTGCACTACAGAGAGATTATGTCAATTCATCTCCACCAGGCTTTGACATCATTTTGCAGTAAGTTTAACTCTCAAAAATTGATGAATGAATGAAAAGATAATTTCATAATGGCTGTGTAGTTTAGGATTTGAGTTAACAATTAAGCAAAATTACATAAGAGGGAGTGCCATGCATAATGTTTTCACACAAAAGTAAAAGGCAGTGGGGCTGGTTAGTGTGTTGCCTAGGTGCCATCTGTTTGATTGGTTGCTAGGTTACAGATATGATTAGGTAAATACAATGGAGTGACACGTGTGCGTCGCCGTATCGATGTACAGTTTATCAGCACTTATTTGTACGGCTGTGACAGATGAGTTTCATTGTTGTGCTTGTCTGAGGGAAGATTTAATCCTGGATCCCCACCTTGAAGTCAGTGTCATTATTAACATCCTCCTTGTTTATTTTTTTCTGAAAAGCAATGGAGATAGAGTTCCCACATCTTGAAGGTGTCTGCAGATGGAGTGGCACCTGATTACTTTCATCAGCTCTTCATTAGTTATGCCTTAATCACAGATCATAGCAGCCAATGCACCTGGGAGTGAAATGGTCTTAATATAGCTGCTGGCAGAGATGAGCTCTCCAGCTGTTTGCTGCCCTCCAAAGCTGTCAGCCCTCATTTGAGCCAATTGCCCTGTGGAACTCAATAATCAAACCTATAATAACCTCACCGAGCCTCGGATGCACCAGTGTGCAGGGCCAGCCCATTCCTCCCTCCCTGTCTCTCTGTTTCTGTATATTCCTTTGGCCCAAAGTGTTGTGCAGGTCTGTGTGCAAATAACAAACTGAGTATGATTTATTTCAGACTGTTTTATTTCCGAATATGCCCACACAACACTATATTTTTTAAAGTTAGCCCACATAGCTAGTTGAATTGGGCAAAAGTTTTCTTATCTACTTCTATATATTACAAGTCTTCTGGAATTTCGGAAGAAAGTTATGAAAGCAAAATAGCCCCAAATCTCAAAATTGACTAGTTAATTTAAAAAATGTTTTTGCCTGTTAAATAAAGTTCACTTACTTTATTTATATAACACCTTTCACAGACAAGAGGGGTCACAAAATGCTTTACAGTAAAAACAAATAAAAACAGAAACATATAAAATACTAAGCCATATTGCTAGTTAAAAGCTTGTCTACAAAGATGTGTCTTTGGATGTTTTTTAAAAGTTTCCACAGAGTCCAAGGCTCTCAATGCTCAAGGGAGAGAGTTGGAGCCACCACAGAAAAGGCTCGATCACCTCTGGTTTTAAAACGTGTTTTGGTAACAGTCTTGGCCTGAAGACCTCAGAGAGAAACCAGAAGTGTGTGTGTGTGCAATAGATCCTGGATGTGAGAGGGAGCTTGACCATTCAAGGCTCTATCAGTAGTGATTTAAATTTGAAAATGCACTCTATAACCTATTGGTAGCCAATGAAGAGCCTTAAGCACCGGAGTAATGTGCGATCTCCTGCTGGTCTCAGACAAAAGTCTTGCTGCTGCGTTCTGGACAACATTCTGCTTGTACAGTTTGTCCATGGACTGTACAATCTGATGTATTTAAACAAGTGTACAGTACTTTGCAATAGTAGTGCATTGTGTCTAAGCTTAAGCAAACACGTTAAAAGGAGATCTAACTTAGTGATTCAAATGTTTTTTCATCATGTCTACGCTTTCTATTATCTTGAATTTTTGTTTTATCACAGACTACAAGTCATCCTTTAGGTAATTCGTTTTGGTAGGTAATAAATAAATAAATGATTTTGTGTAAATTGTAAAATGAACCTGGATCTTGAAGACTGGCTTTATTTACAGCAGCGATAAGAGATGGGGACAGTTTTATATGCTGATGTGTATGCCTGGACTGAAAATAACATTTATAAATCATGCATTAAAAAACATTTAATTATTTTCTGAATGGGTTATCCAGTAAAACCTTGCCCATCAACTTCAATATATGCTATAAAATATATGCTATATAACGTGTGCTTTTTCAAGCAATAAATTTGACTGTGTTCCACCGTCAGTGAAGTGTTATAAAAGGATGTTTTTTTTCCCCTAACAAAGCGTTTTCCTGTGTCTGGATGAGAATGAGAGTTTACCAGGTTGAAAAAAAATTAAATATCACTGTGCAGAAGTAAAATGTCGCGCAGGGAGTCTTTTGGAAAGTGTTAAATTACTGGACGTGCAACAGAGGAAAGTCTCACTTTGAAGATCCCACATCCCTCATTAGATTTAAAGGATCCTGACCTTTGTATCACTTCAATGCAACCGACTGCAGTTCCCTTTAGATGTTTATTCAAAAAAAACTGCATATTTTTCCTCCTTGATGATGAGTGCATATCATAATGCAGTCTGTTACTTTCAGAGAACTGCAGTCTCCTTTGTGGCAATCCTTATTTTATTTCATGTTGATATATTTTTTATGTATATGTTGGCACTGGGAAAGGAGTTGCTTTTAATCTCATTGTACGTGTACAGTGACAATAAAAGGTATTCTATTCTATTCTTACATAAAAATGCCTGCCTTATCCTGTAGTTTTCTTGATGAAAAGAGTTTTAAGCTTAAACTTTTCCGGACAGCTTCCTTTTTCTACTTTGCCTAACAAGGTAGGTATTCCATTTCACTCGGGAGCTTTCAGATACGTTTTAGTCTCCTCGGTGTGATGAGGTGTCAAAGCTACCAGGGGAAGGCAACTCTGTGGAGAGTCTGTCAGTGCACCAAGGATCAAAGCCGTTTGCAAAGAGCACACACAAATCAAACATCGCCGTGCAACGTGTTACCTAGCAACCCCAGACCAGGTGTTGCAGAGAGTAGGAAATATTAAAGCCCACATTCTTCCTGTTTTCTGCAATACAATTTTAAAGGAAATCGATAAAGCATTGAATGTGTACTGCATGCGAGAGGAGTGGAGGAGCTTTTTTCCCCTCTGCACTACGGCAGGCAACAGGAGCATGAAGAAGATAAGAGTGTAATATCAAAACCTGAGGCAGGAGGGAAGAAAATATGAAGGAGTGACGTATATCCTTTGATGGATCACACTAATAATGTCCATATCCTAGCCATATAAGGAAATGCACACTGAAGTGGGCACCAAAAACACTGACGCATACACCTCACAAACAAGAGGAGTGTGAAATGTGGAGCTAGAAAGGCCCAATTCCACTGAGTGGCCATGCTAGAATAGAGTTAGGCAATTATGTGTGATGCAGCAGAGTAGTGAAAGGGAGCGCCGCTTTGAGCACCAAGGTGAGGCCACTAGGTCCTCGTGCATTGCAGTCAGCCTTTATCATGATTAGAACACAGCTGTCATATTAGTCGGAGATTATGCAGCGCTATAGTCCTACAGTTTAACGGTGCTGAGCAGGGGACATCCATGCCTGCCGTTACTGGCAACAACTGTATCAAACTGGCAGTGTGTGAGGTCACATCCCCCCCCCAGGTTAACTCAAGCATAAGTCAACTGTAAGGGATGACAACACTGTATGTTGTTTGAACTGCACCGCTGAGATGCAGGTTTGTGATTTGGGGACGTTAACAACAAATGCTTCCTCATTTGCGCACTCTGTGTCACGACAGTGCAGGTTAGCTATATTTACCTATAAATGGTGATGGTCGTTGCGGGGAGCTAATGTGAAAAGCATCAGGAACAATATGTGCGTGTAGCCCCCTCAGGAACACTTGAGAGAGCGTGGAGAGTGATGTGGCACCGCAGCCGTCCCAGCTTGTCTCTCTTAGCCAGCAGAAACAGGTGTTAGCTGTGAAAATGCTTGATGAATGTTCTCTTTAGTGCCGGTGACTGACTGCCCTTATTCAAACAGTAGACAGCTCCTCTGGCTAAGTACTCTGGGAGCAGATACTGTACATGGCTCATGCAGGCATATAGTGCAACCACGCAGACACACAGATACATGAGCATGGGGGCAAATATAGACAGAACATTTTAGCATGCTTGACATGAATCACACTATGCCCATTTTTGCTCCACTTTGATAAGAGGATGCTCCCTATGAATGTGATCACTGATTGATTTTTAATGATGATGATGATGATGAAGATACAGGAGCTCCCCGCCTGTAGTCTCCCTTAGGGTGTGTGTGTGTGTGTGTGTGTGTGTGTGTGTGTGTGTGTGTGTGTGTGTGTGTGTGTGTGTGTGTGTGTGTGTGTGTGTGTGGTAATGATTACACTGCAAGGATGAATAGGCTGCAAGAGAATACAGCCTCACACATGACAACTTAATCAAGTCGTACAAGGACAAAATAGGATTAAAAGAAAGAGAAAAATACATCTCTCTTTTCATGATCTATGAATAGAGTCTGAAACAAAGGACAGCCGTTGATAGAAGGCCCATGTGACAAAGACAGGCTGTTCCCCTCTGGGTTGATGGGATGACTGACAGAAGCACAGGGTCGCGAACTGACTTCCCCCTGACAAATGAAATAAAGAGTCACATCTAAACAAATAGCTTGCCATCCAAACATGGCCTTCTTCTCATTCAGTCTGACTGTGAGCATGAGAGGACAATGTGCACAAAAAACCCAAGAAGCACAAACAAGCAGTGCATCCTTTATTACTTATTGCTTTTTCTTTTCGTGGCCGGCCTCTGACCCCATTGTGCATGAACTTTTATTCTCTTTTCTTTTGCTCTTTCTTTAATGCTAAATTGTGTTTAAATGTAAAAGCCAAACAGACTCAAAGAGAAGTTTCCACATGAAAAGCATCTACAAGCATTCATTTCTGCCACGCTTCCTGCACGTGTTTTGCAATGCATCCTCATTCGTAAACAATAGAGAGGTTGATTATCAAGACCCCCAAAACGACATATATGACGGTTGTGCAAGCGGCTCATAACAACCCATGATTACATTTCTTGCTAGGCCATGACCTATCCTGACTGTAGCATTAATCTCGAGAGGAAACGAGGCAGCACAATGGTCGTTACATGTGACGATAACTCGTGGCTGCGGTAAAAATTGTATTATTATTTCATGTGACCATTCTTTTTATATAGCTATATGGTCGTTTTCTGGGCGAGGGCGGTCCGTGTATTGATATAATGATAAACATGATGATTGGGAGATGATGAGGGTTTCTTAAAAATGGTCATTAGGGTGAGAAGCTGCACGTCTGAAGGCCTCTGGTAACCTTTCAGTTGATACCCTGCCACGTGTCCCTAAGAAACCAATTACTCCCTTGTCTGATGCTTTTCCGCAGCTCGATATGCCAACTTTTATCTAAGCAGGCTTTGGTCCAGAGCAGTAGTTATTATTATTTAACAATTTATTTCAGTTTTGATTTTTCTTTAATCTTAAATCTCATACATAACAAAAAAGAAAATGTTGTTGACAAATATACCGTCCTTTTGAGCACAAATTAATTTATGGAAATAATAGGCAATTAGAAAACACTGACAACGATTGTTTGAGTGCAGTAATGTGAACGTAATGTGAATTTGTGTTCAGGGCAGTGAAGCGAATAATAAATAACTAACAGAACTGGTTCACTTGGTCCAGCAGGACATCCGTCAGGCACTACAGACAGGAGACTACCTACAGTATCATCCTAAATACAGTTCATACAATATGCATTATTATGCTATGTGTGTATTTATGCAGCATGCTACATAATGCAGTGCAACTGTGCTTCATTAGTCACAGTTAAACCGGATTCAGTCTTAATACAAAGAAAGAGAGTTTGTCCTGTAGGTTGGAATTGAAAATGCAATGATAGTGGTACAGTGGTGTTCTACACCAAATAAAAAGCTGCATATCGCAAAAGGAATGCTTTACATGAACATACTGTTGTTGCTTTCAAAAGCCTCTTGTGGTTTTGCAGCATGAATCCCTTTGAGAGAAAGTGTCTTCTTGTTCTGCCTTGATGCAACTGAGCTTTTCACTGGAAAGAAACATGCACACCTATTTAGCTTTGGTTGTCACAAATTCCCAATTTTGAACCACCTAGCTGCGTTGTGTCTGACAGGACTGTCTCAGTGGGCGTGTAGATGATTATGATACTTAGAAATACTCTGTCTGTTAAGCTAACATATTTAGTCTGAAAGAGTTTAAATATGTGTTGTTATGGTCCCTTTTGATGACAGCTTGACAGGATTACATTTCTTCAAGAAAATGACTATATCCATGCCAGACATAGGGGTGAATAAAGTCATCACAGTATATATCATTTCATGTCACGATGTGGACATAGATCCTGATATAATACATTTTCTGGACTTCATAAAAATTCACCGTTGCCCACGCATCCATGGAGGACCAGGAAAGACCCTGGTGCATCATCGCTGACTCAGTGAGGTAGTCTTGTGCTACAGCCTTGACTTCAATCTGGGCATGTGACTGGTCCCCTGTCTTGTGTCTGTCTGTGTGTGTCTGTTCATACATGCGTTTGTGCATGTGTTGTTTTGTCTCCCTCCCAGCTTTCCTCTCTGTTGAATATTATGCATATTAAAATACAATGTTGCCATTGAACAGCATTGCACACTTTGACCCAATAAAGGACACCCAGAGATGTTAAAGGGGCCAGGCACCACAGTAATTGGAAAGACTTTGACTAAATCTCTCACGGTAGACAAATATATTATAATGTCACATTGCTCAACCCTTGCTTTAGATATAACTTTAACTTAACCCTCTAACAGTCAAACACCAGATCTAACACAGAGCATTCTTATGCATGGATGTACTCTTAATAATGATAAACAGAGGGAAACTATGTAATTATAGTCATATGATTCAACTTGTTGAATCCACTCACTTATCTTTCATTTCACCTCCTGTCATACCTCTTTTCTAAAGCATTCTTCAGAGATCTGCTTCTTATTCAAGTACCTACTGCTTCTTTTCACCAAAGGTCACTTTCTGAATAAATAAAGAAATGATGAACTAAATGTACAGTATGCTACAATGTATACTACAAAATGCTATGTCATCATTTGCGTGATGTGAACGCATGTATATACTGTATAGTAACATTTAGTTTTAAAAGGGTAGAACCATCACATTTCTCCTTAATCCATCTCCTCAGTTACAAACTGGGCCGAGACCTTAGTGAGTTCGATTAGAGGAGGACTCCCCTTGGGAGTGACTAAAGTTTGATGAAGCATGCGTCTGCTGCCCAAAGATATAAATGTTGTTTTGGGGTTATTGCACTGGTTACTCTGCAAGTGTGTATATTTATATACACACTAAATATATATATGTACACTACCGGTCAAAAGTTTGGGGTCACTTACAAATTTCCATTCCATTCCATTATAGACAGAATACCAGCTGATCTTTATTGCAATATCTACATTTCCCATTATCAGCAACCATTCATCCAATGTTCCAAAGGCACATTTTATTTACTAATCTGATATTATTTAAAAAAACTAACTAAGAAAACATTAAACAACCCTTTTGCAATTATGTAAGCACATAATGTAATCTGGAAACTGCTGCCCTGGTTAAAAAAAACAAGGCAACTGATCTCAGCTGGGATTCTGTCTATAATGGGGTCCAGTGGAAATTTGTGAGTGACCCCAAACTTTTGACCGGTAGTGTATATATATGTATGTATAGGCCAAAGGTTTGGACACACCTTCTCATTCAATGCATTTCCTTTATTTTCATGACTATTTACATTGTTAATTATCACTGAAGGCATCAAAACTATGAATGAACACATGTGGAATTATGTACAAAAGTGTGAAATAATTGAAAACATGTCTTATATTTTAGTTTCTTCAAAGTAGACACCCTATGCTTTTTTGATAGCGCTGCAAACCCTTGGTGTTCTCTCATTGAGCTTCATGAGGTAGTCACTTGAAATGGTTTTCACTTCACAGGTGTGCCTTGTCAGGGTTAATTAGTGGAATTTCTTGCCTTATTAATGGAGTTGGGACCATCAGTTGTGTTGTGCAGAGGTCAGGTTGATACACAGCTAACAGCCCTATTGGACAACTGTAAGAATTTATATCATGGCAAGAACCAATCAGCTAAGTAAAAAGAAACAAGTGGCCATCATAAGTTTAAGAAATGAAGGTAAGTCAGTCAAAAACATTGCGAAAACTTTGAATGTGTCCCCAAGTGCAGTCGCGGAAAACCATCAAGCGCTACAACAAAACTGGCTCACATGAAGACCGCCCCAGGAAAAGAAGACCAAGAGTCAGCTCTGATGCTGAGGATAAGTTTATCTGAGTCCCCAGCCTCAGAAATCACAAGTTAACAGCAGCTCAGATTAGAGACCAGGTGAATACCACACAGAGTTCTAGCAGCAGACACATCTCTAGAACAACTGTTTAGAGGAGACTGCGCGAATCAGGCCTGAACCCAAACAAGATGGTGTGGGGTGAGCTAAACCGCAGGGTGAAGGTAAAAGGGCCAACAAGTGCTGAGCATTCTGGGAACTCCTTCAAGACTGGTGGGAAACCATTTCAGGTGACTACCCCTTGAAGCTCATCAAGAGAATGCCAAGAGTGTGCAAAGCAGTAGTCAGAACAAAGGGTGGCTACTCTGAAGAAACTAGAATATAAGAGATGTTTTCAGTTATTTCACACTTTTTTTATTGAGTACCTAATTCCACATGTTTTCTTTCATAGTTTTGATGATTTCAGTGAGAATCTACAAGTGAATAGTCATGAAAATAAAGGAAATGCTTTGAATGAGAAGGTGTCTCCAAACTTTTGGCCTATACTGTATATTGCAAACAGTTTAAATGATATTACGTGATTGGTAAATTCCATTATGACTCTTTTTTTATAAGAACCAGCTGGGAAAGGACAAGCCAGAATAATAATGCTATTGTAATAGATTGGATTGCAGCTTTTTGTTGTTTATTGCCATACATTAAAGCTTTAGTGGATAACTTTTTAATATTAATTAACACCGGTTACAGTCAAGCTATCGCCACGTATGTTAATACAAAGCTAATTAAGACTATCAGCTTCTCAAAACTCTCTCTGTATTTCTCAGTATCGCTGTGTTCCGAAATGGTGTTGAGGTAATAATAATAACATAATTACCTCTTCTGAAGAGTCCACCATGTTTTTTAATCTTCCGCGTCCTCCTTGGCTACGAGCAAATGTGTGGAGGAGGGGTGTGGGTGGTGCGCAGTCACGAAAGGCTGTATCATGTGGAATTGTGGATGCGCCGACAGTTTTGTTGCCAATACTTTGAATTCCTCATGGGGGCGACAGAAACTACACACTATAGCTTTAAGCATTTTGTAGCATGTAGATTTGTGCATTTCTAAAATAATAAAGTAAATTTAACATTCATCCCCCAACTAAGTTGGATACGTTGCATAAAGATAAATACAGAGAACAACTAATTTTGCTGGTTGAGAGAGGATTGCTCAGCGGTTTGTTCTGACCCGACCAGCTGGGGCCCCTCTGTGTGGGGTTTGCATGTTCTACTCGTATTTGCGTGGGTTTTCCTCCTGTTGCTCCTACTTCCTCTTACATTCCAACACAACATGCAGGTCTTGTGAATTGGACACATTGGACAATTTCCTGTTGTGAGTGTGAATGTGAGTGTGAATGTGTTTGTCTACATGTGTTAGCCCTGTGATAGACTGGTGATCTGTGCAGCGTCTGCAACACCTACAGGCTGCAGCTCCAAACAGTATTAGCGGATGTACAAGTCAAATTGATGGCTGCTACATGCCAATGTGCATTGATCTGATTCGTATTAATGAGAGGCTGGAGACGCAGGAGCTTAAGGGTCACATCACTCAAACATGTCAAATAAAAGCATTGTGTCATTCGTGAAAGACAAACACAATTTTGGCATTTCAAGTAGAGAATGAAAGTCTGTACAAATATGCATTATGCAATAAACGTTCTGAATAACCCTCTAAGGTCATTACTACCAGTTTTAAAACCCTTTTTAATTTGTTAAAGCTAACATGTCAAGCATATGTTTATTCCTTCCATTTCTTATTGCATTTTAGCAATGTTCATCGAGTTTAATCCAGAGGCTTTGGCACACACACAGACACAGAGTGAGTTTGCTGTGTGCAAACAGTACAGAAGATGGAGGATGTATTACAACGATTACTCAGTTAAAAGTAGCAATATCACCATGGAAAATGTATCTTTTGGTACATGCTGTAACTTCAAATGTTTCTTTATTAAAAGTAAAAAATAATATTGTTTCAAAAATAAATATCAACTCATTAGAGTGATAGCGTTATTACTTGCCCTGTAAGCAGCACTTAACCCTTGTAGTGTCTTTATTTCCGGGACCCTCTCGTATCCCTCGGGTCAAATTGACCCGTGACTTATATGGGGTTTTAAAAAGAATCCTGAAATAAAATGTTACTTCATAATCTACTAACAAATATTGTATTTATACATATATATAGATTGAGATAACATACTTTATGTTCAGGGAATGCAATCAGTCTCAATTAAAAATGGAAGTGTGAGTCGTTTTTTAGTCATAAGGTTATAATTCATCTTAAAAATCCCCTTTGTGATTGTTATTATCTTGGAAAAAACATAAGTGATCATATCTAGAATCATTTTCTGAATTGGGTCAGGAATACATCACAGAATAAAAATGTATATGGTTACATTTATCACAGAAACTAAGGGAAGACCATAGACTTTCATTTAGAATTAATGTATATTTTTCTTCTTGTAAAAATTTGAAATGGGTCAATTTGACCCAAGTACCATACAAGGGTTAAATGGAATTGTCCTAATTCTATTGACTTTCTAAAATATGAAGTATTTGAATTATTGTGTGGAGTTATCGTTATTTTTCATGTTTTCATTTCAAACCTGATTTAAGACTTTAAATATGGAAATTGATGCCGATCATTTACAAAGACATCAAACAAACAATAACATTATAATTGATAATACTTATCAATTAAAATAGGAATACAATCCGACAAAACAAGAAACAATATGAATTCAAACAGTTTCAGGTCGTTAGTGGAAGGTTATTCAGTAGTCCTAAAGCATCCAACCCATATAGAAGTGAGGCTGCGTTAATATTAAAATCGGTCTCTCCAAGAATCGACCGGTCATGGGTTTTAAAGATATTGTCTCCAGGTACCAGTGATTATAAGGTCTCCAAGTCAAAGAGAGAAGACCAACTGACCTTATCACGAAGGATACACTGGTGAGTAGTGTAGCTATAACCCATAATGCACCTCAGGGCTAAGTTTGAAACAGAATCTAAGGGCCTTAGTGCGGAGGTAGCGGTGTGTCTCCATACTACATCTCCATAATCCAACGTTGGCAGGATAGTTGATTCAACAATCCTCTTCCTATAGATCAGAGAAAAGCTGGTTTCATTTCTGAATATCAAGCCAATCTTTATCAATCATAGTTTACAAAGTTTCTGATGTGGTATTTAATTCAATGTTAATTTGTTGTTGAGCTAGATGCCAAGATACTTGCATTCTGTAACCCATTCAATAGTTGATCTGTCGAAAGTAGAGATATGCAGATTACAGTAGCCAAAGTTCTTGGATTACTAGAAACAATGAATTTCCTTTGATTTGCATATAAATAGAAATGTAGTGAGGAAGTGATTTTCCTTTAGAAATGTAGTAGATTGGAAGGGCACATTTGCACAAGTTAAGGATGAGCTCCATTATGTAGTTACCTTTCACTAAGAATGTTTTACATTTTTTCTTACCTATTATATATTGGCAAAGCATGTACAGTATGTGCTGTATCTTAATTTAATGTTAACTGTTTTTATCATCATTAGTCTGGAATAGTTTCAGAATCATGTGAATGAAATCATTCAGGAAAATGATCAATCATGAAATGTTTGATACCAAAAGAACTTGTGCAGTAGCTCCTTTTGAAGTTGTATTGTTTCATTATAATGTCCTAGTGGTAATACTCTACTCCTCTCTGAAAAAATGAAGCTTGCTTCCAAGATATTATTTCAGCTCCAGTTTGAGTGCAGAAAACTGGCTAATTTGAATTGAAGGGGTAAAAAACCTCAGTTGGCTTCCTGTGGCTGCTTGACCTTGTATTGGCAGTGTAATCTCTGAATGGTGGTTAATTGTGTATCGATCTTGCAAAAAGATAAGTGCTTTGGACACAAAGACAGACAATGGACACACATGTGCCTCCTAAAAACCAAGTAGCCCCACGTCCTGCCACTTGGGCTCCACTAAGGAAAATAAACCAAATGGCCACTTGTGACCATGTAGCAGCATCATACAATGTCAACAATCTTGGCTGCTTTATGCAAAAAGTGGGTAAACAACAGACTGAGGGACACAAATTGGCTCAACACCAGCTGTCTAATTAGCTTTGTGCTGCTCTTGAAAAGCAAATAAACAAGGAAAGCGAGACAGTCTGAAAGCCGGCCAGGCATCGGTTCTGTGTGTTCTGTTCCCCCAAAATCAGACGGGGCGCTCCAATTCTGCTTGCATAGAGAGAAGGAGGTTTCAAATAAGACCCACAGATTAGATCATACGTTAAGTCCCCAGAAGGCCTTCGCTCAGTTATTTTGGAAGCACTGTAAAGCCTCAAAAGAGCCTTGGGTAGAATTTACATTTTAATGAAGCCTTAGCTGATTGCTAATATGTGGAGTTCTTCGCAACTGCCTAGTTTAAGCTTATGTAAAGCACACAAGAAAGCATAAATACACACATACACCAAAATCTAGCATGATGCACATATGCCCACACCGACCTCACTAATTTAACACAATCCTGCTGAGAGGTTGTTGCAGAAACAAATTGTCCTGTAAACATAGCGAGAGAGCAGAGAGGACACCCAGCGGTGCATTAGATGAAAAAAAAAACACATTCTCTCACAGCACGATGTGGCTGGAGAAAAACATTACACCAATTTTCCTGCATTAGAAAATGTACAAAATATAGGCTTTTGGAACATGAAGAGGACATGAGGTGATCCAGTTTAAAAATTGTAAGAGAAAAGGGAATGGGGTCGTTTTCTTTTGTGTTGTTGTAACATCACAGTGACAGGCACAGCGTTGAGGAACAGGAGCATCATGACGAGTGTTACTGATGAATTCTGCTAGGCGAAGGACGACATGCATCATGTCACAATCGTCAGGACTCGTCACTTAACTGTCATTTAACAACAGCCCGTGTGGGAGTGAAGACAAATCCACATTCCTGCGTGGTCATCAGGCACACTGCAGTCTGAGGAGTAAGTCATAAGTCATGTACAGTGGTGACTGCTATTCACCAGTCCAAAGGCAAAGGCAATTCTGCCTTTTATCGACATTTTGTGGCATCAAGCACACGACAAAAGGCAGTTTCATGCTGTGAATAACAAGTCAAGCTTGTGCCGGGGGACTCGGTGAAACAGAGTCCTGGCAGTACTAACACTTCTTTAAAAATGATCTGTTCCATCCTGCCTTGTAAATGGCATGGGCTCCCAGCACATCCAGAATGGGAGACATCTTATCTTCAGTGCCGCTCTTATCGCTCAGCCCCAGTGGAAACTATTGCCAGGTAACAGGTTGTCACATATGACACAGCGCGGTGACAAGCCACAGCTCATAGTTTGCCACACCACTGGCAGCTCCTATGTGATAATACGTAACACAACGGAACTGCAGGGTCTCAGATAGCACTGAGGGGAATTATGAAACCCAGTGGTGATTTATATCTGCCTTATTAAAGAGCTGACCTTGACCATGGGGAAAACTTGATTAGTCCGATTTTTTTTTTAAGAGACGGGATGATGTTATGCTGTTGAAATGAAGAGCCTCTTCCGTTTGATGCTCTCTATTTCTTCCCTCACTTTCTCTGTCTTACATTTACTAGTGTTCGTTGTCCTGTTAAACAAAAGGAAGGGCTGATGCAACAGTCTGTGGCCAAGCGGCTCTCCCTGGCACAACACAGCAGACACTGACTCGGCACTTGCTGTGGGCTGACACGGCTTGAGCAAACACCAGGCCAGCCCTGCTACCTCGGTCATAGACAAAGCCTGATGATGAAAGGATCCAGGAGATGATTGAAGTACATCCCGTAAACCGCAGCTCCATTTTTTTATTCTCAGATAGAAACACCTAGGCATGTCATTTTGACTTTTAGAAAAGGTGCCATGAGGATCGGAGCATGATTAAACTTGGGTAAAAGAACCTCTTTCATCTGAGCAATTTGTGACACATGCTCCCAAGTAGAACAGAACCACAAACTCTTACTAGCAATAACCTTGGCAATTAGGAGCGGGGATTGGTTAAAATCCATTTTGAACACTAGTATTTGTAGAATGAGAAGTGATACTCAGAGGATGAAAGCCAGTTCTTGAATAAATGATTCGAAAGGTATTTACGTTGCTGAAGTGACAGGGGGACATTGAATTGACCTTACATTAAGGGTTATGTCTCTCCTTTCTCCTGGCCTTCATCTCGTCCTCTTCACTTTCTCATTTTCTCCTCTGCTCTCCATATACTTGCTCCTTTTCCCTTACCGTCAGACGTTATCTCAAAGACCAGATCACCATGGCAACAATTAGTCACATCGTCATCGCCCACACTTGTATTTGATGGCTGTTTTTATTTTGGAGGGTTTTGTCAAAGCACCCGTACCTCACTGGCAAATCGCCAAGTAACCTTTACTGGCGACAGAGGGACAATGTTGCCATCTGTTGGATCCATGTGTTTGCACACAGCCACCAACACTGAAAAACATCCAGCATCCCTCTGATGACTCATGACAGGCAATCACATGCCAATTAAGACCTTTGGCTCCAACCAAGAGCTGTTTGGCTCAATCATATTTCACATGTCTGAAACACACTGAA
>NC_048416.1:11179512-11192637 GCF_013103735.1 Etheostoma cragini | reverse complement strand
CCCCCCCTTTGAAAAGGTCAGCACGTACTAGAGCATTTCATCCCCTTGCACATAAAAGAAATACAAAGATGTCTTCCTTGAACCTGTGATATGAAATGCAGCCATACACTCATCATGGTGGCATGACACTAGCCTCACTCAGGTAAAAGTAGAGTATGAGTAGCTCGATGGCAGCTTGGTTTATTAAACATGGAAAATATTTGGGCTTGGGACCAGGACTTACATTTATTCATCAGCGTCTGCCATATTGTATATGTCTAAATGGAACTTGCAGCGTGGTACCGACTAATGTGATATTATGAGATAATATATTGGTTGAGGTTTTGGCTCAGTGTTACCCTTGAAATCTTGGATACGTTTCTGCTCTCTGGAGGTGCTAATTAAGTTTTTTTTTTTCCTAAGTCTTACTGTTAAGTGATGTAATACCTCATAGTCACAAATAATTTTCCATGTGGGACAGATCATTGCTCTTATTTTTTCTGCTGGCTCAAATCCTTGCCAAGAAAATGATGGTAAAATGTTTACCTACATTATCAGATTTTCCTCAGTGACTGAAGTACAAGAGCAAAGCGTGTTGTTTAGGCTGGATGGAGATAATGCAGTATTGGAGGTAAATGGACTTAGGTCTGCTTGGGGCATTTCTGCACAGGCACCATAGGTGGGGACCCTTCAGAGACACAAGCCAAAGGCTACATATTAATTATTATTTTGCGGAGCTGTTTAACAAGAGCTCTTATTTAACTACTTCATAGACGCTTTTACAATATGGGTTGTCCTCTGAAGATAAATGACCAGCCAGTCACTGGCCCACGACTGTGTTTGCTTCCACGTCTGCACCAACAAAAGCAGCAGCTTTCTGGTTCTTGGACTGAAAAGCTCTGCTATGGTTTGCCAGAAACTGGGGAATAACCAAGACAATTGGCCTGCAGATGCTCAGTGGTCTTCTGTAAATTGAGAGAGTACTGTTTTCGTTAGCTCTGCAGCAGTGCAGGAGCTACGCTGCCACTGAATTTCAGCAAGGCTGTCGTTTATAAGCGTGTTGTTGTTACAGTTAAGATGTGTATCTAATCTCAATAAGGTATATATTTTAACATGGGCAGATTCAATAAAAGGGTAAGATGCACTGAGAAATAATACAAACCACATGTTTCTTAAATATACCAAATAAATGACTTTTAGACCATATATCTTTCAGTTTGAAGCATACTCAGCTATTTGTCTTGGTTTGCTTTTGGATTCTGTACCAGACCTTTAAAATAAAAAAGGTTGTAGAATGTCTTCCATTTCATTTACTGTCAAGTACACTGCATTTTTAAAGTTTCCTCACCAAAGTGTTGCTATATTTGGCTGCATATTGTAACACCCCGCCGTGAGGTAAATGATTCCCCCCAAAACCTTGGCTTAAAACTTTGACTGAACATTTCTGCATTTTTTTCCTTTGCAAATGAATGCAAGCACCTCATTTCCTTTCATCATTTATTCATTGGGAGCAAATGTTTTTCTCTGTATCCATGCTGAGGCTTTTTCCTCTTCAGATTTTTTTAAAGAATTTTGGTAATATTTAACATATATACTAACATATATATGATTGAGAGATGATCTTATGGAAAGTTCCCCATGCCTATCTCTATGTATGGTGAAGGGTATGTGATGATATGGGGCTATTTTAATTCCAAAGGCCAAGGGAACTTTATCAAGATGTATAGTATCCTGGATCGATGAAATAACTGCCTTTAATAATAAAAATGTGTCTGCCTTTATGGGAATTTAATGTAGGGGTGTGTTATATTTATGCCCCATATATTTTAAGGAAGAGCATTTAATTATTTACAATATATTATTCATTCACAAAGAAAATTGGTGTGCTTAAAAGGTTGGATTTTCCATCAATTTAAAAAAAGATGTTTTTTCATTCATCGTTTTAAATAACTTACAGGTTTACTAACAGGTGTGTGTAAACTTTCTCAAGCTACTATATATATATATATATATATATATATATATATATATATATATATATATATATATATATATATATATATATATATATATATATATATATATATATATATATATATATATATATATATATATATACACATATACACACCCTCACTGCAAATACTAGATTGAAAACATTATCTTGACACAGAGGGATGAAAATAGTTTCTTACTTTTCTATGCGAGGAAAAAAGCCTCTCCCTTTTTTCAGGCAGATTTGCATAAAGTTTTATGGAGATTACCAGCACAAAAATGCTTTGACTGTTGATCCCTTGCCAGTCAGTGTTATTCATGGATTAGGCTTAGATATCGTAAAATATCCTGAATATCAGTACATTATATAACTGTGATGGAAAACACATCGAGACAGCTTTGCGTTTAGGACCCCTTAGGTTGTAAACAATCATTATTGGACCTGTTTTTTAGAAAGTATTGAACTGACGCTGATCTTTAGAAACTAGTCTTCAAAAAATCTAGACAATATTGTGTATGTACTTGTAATGAGCTCTCAGTTACATTACCATTCTTTAGAACAGTTGCTTTAGTTTAGCCAATTAGCTACAGTAACTCCTCACCATCCACCAGACCTTACACAACCCCAATTAATTAAGCTGCACTGAGATCTTAACATGGACAGACTGCACTCATTGTTAAACCCTTTCCCTGAACCTTTAAATGTCTGTTGTACTAGATGTCCTCAAGACTGCATTGATCCTCTTGGGTACATTAACCTATCAATGCAGCAGGCACTGTGCATTGTGATTAAGCACATGGAAAACACCCACATTCCTCACTCAGAGGTCAGAGAGAGGCAGCTACGGTAAACCACAAGGCACAGCATGGAGTAGCATCCTGCGTGTCCGGCATTATAGTAAGGGCTATTAAGCCCATGGCACATCTGGACTATAAAGGTGGGTCTGAGGTATTGATAGGAACACATGGTTATATAAGTGAAGCGAGGGGACAAGGAAATAGCCAGCCATTCAGGTGCAGTGTAATTAAAGTGCAGGGGGCGCTTGTGTCGCTAGCGGGCTCCTTGCCCAGTTTCCATTGACTTTCAACTGGATGAGGAATGTCACCAGCAAGTTGTTTAGAGCAATCTCCACAAATTGTTGGACTGAGGCTTGATAATCTCCATGGCTTTAATGGATCTCAGATCTGTTTACCAAGTGAGTGCACCTTACAAAGTCATTTGGCAATTGTTTTACCCTCTAACGCAATAATAGAACTGGAATTGGCTTTTTGATCAATGACATCAGTGGTTAAGTTGATATATTTAATAAGCACGACAACCTTGAGCCTCGTGGAAATTACTGTGTGTGTGTGTGTGTGTGTGTGTGTGTGTCTGTTTGTGTGAATTACACAGACAGAGTCTGTGTGTGTACTGTACAAACTGTACAGATGAATTCTTACGCTCATATTGGAGCCATTTGTTTTAATTTTCTTTTCAATATCTCATTAAATGGATCTTCTTCAGTAGTTTGACCTATAGAATATCTGTGAGAAAACATCTGCTTACACACATAGTAAAATGGTTAATGTGTTTTGTGTAATAATAAAATGTCTGTTCAGTGCTGTTTGTTTATCCGGAACTCTCCGGACGGCTGGTTATTGCATGGGAAGTAACTATGATTAAAAAACTAAACTGCTGAGTGTACAGTAGTTTAAAACAGTGAGGAGGAGGATCTGGAGAGTGTTCTTCGCTGTCTTGTCTTGTGTAAGGGTTATTGAACTTTCACCAAGGCTGGGCAAAGAAAGCAGTGAGTTCGAGGAGAAAAGGGACCCTGGTTTCTTTACTTCAGAGTTGATCTGAGGGCTGTAGTGTTTCCTCTGGTCTACTCTCAGGCGTTAATGGTTGAATGGATAGGATTGGACATGCCTGAAGACTCAACCAGCCTCTAGATGATTTGCTCACAGCAAATCTCAACAGCCTGCATCTTAAGCTCAAATAAGCATTGTGGTCACTGCCCTCTCATAATTTGAACAACTCCCAAGTGTAAAAAAAAAACTAATTTGTAGCTCATTTATCAGATAGTTATACACGGTCTGCTTAGACAGAGAGAAACCAAAAGAGAACGAGGGAGGCAGAGAGAGAGTGGGACACACACACACATACACACAACCAGCCTTTAATTATTTCACTTCTACAGCAACAACTCTGACATGGAAATTAGATTCTAATATACACATTATTTGAGGAGTCAATAGTTAATACTTGCAGATGGTTATTGCCAATAAAATTGCAGGAGTTCAGTCTCTCTGGCTGACAATAGGAAAGGAGGAATGAGCAATATGGTTTAATAAGTCTTTAACAAGAACTACGTAGGACTTGTTACGCCGCATTGCAGCTCAGATGCAGTTGTGCGCCATTTAAGACGGGATTCTTTTCTTTTTTATGTCATTCCTTTGTCATCTTAATTTCACTGCAGCAATATCCATAATTCATAGTGATTTTCCCGGCCTCCTTGTCTTTCCCATGTGAAAAAAGTTAGAGATGGATTCCCCCCTAAGTTTCATAAAAAAAATGTAAGATTCTCAGGCAAACAATGAGAACACTATTACAAGACTTGGCACAGAAAAGCCTCAAAGGCCTTGGCACAAAAGGCGGTACAAATTGAGAAGATAGAAGTGCAAACTCATTAGCTTACCAGGTTTCCAATCACAGCAATTTTTTACATGCTGGATGTCTCAGTCGGCAGAGCTCTCATCTGATGAGAACTATTTTGCACGACTTCAAAGGGTGCAGTTATGCCCTAGAACTTCTGGCTGATGTTTCGAACACTGCTATATTTTGTCATATTGTATATGGTAAGATATGTTTCACCTTAAAGGCTCATCTGTTCTTGTTAATAAATTGGGCTCAGAACCTGCATCACATGTGCATGACATCCTGCCTTCTACTTCTATTTTAGTAAGCACAGAAAATGCTGCATTGATATATATATATATATATATATATATATATGGCCACTTGCTGTTCTGAACCTGTTCGGTGCTTTTGCTATAGTGTGACAAACTTCCTTCACCACACTTCCTTCAAGTAATTTGAGAGTGTGAATCTATCTGTGCCCATACAATATAGAGCTTAAAGACAGCCAAGGTAGGCATGCAATACAGAAACAATACTTGACTTTGTGTTTAGGGCCAGAGGCACTTGTAAAATTGGATGAATATCGCTTCAACATGCACTTACAGCGTGGCAAATTTGAAAAGGCCAAATCTGAAATAGCGAAGGTATTAGCTTTGTAACGGGTAGAGAGTGCTTTATACGTGACAAGAAAATACCTATGATCTCACACAACAAACGAAGCAAATGTTTGATGACACAAAAATCCCAAATCCTTCTGCAAAATATGCTATTTGCGATGCAAACAAAGCCCTTGAGAACACTTTTGACACGTCACATGCAAACACATTTGATGTTTCCTCTGCTGCTTGTTTGCTTTCTGTTAACCCAGCTGGATGTATTTGCTCCTGCCGTATCAAGTATTTAATCTGCAGTTTGAGTAATATGATTGCACTCAATCCTGGATTCATTTACGTAAGTGACTGGATTCAAAACTGCAGCCGTACGCACATACATTCATTGCACCCCGGCTATCAATGTGCTCCACTTTTAATCGTCCCCCTGGGTACACCATATGGGAGATGTTAAAAGATATACTGCTGTCATTCGTGATTCTGTCTTTATTTTTTTATATTTTTAAATGTGCTGGCTTGCACAATGATGGTGTGGGTAAGATATTACCCTATTATCCCATTAAGGTTCGTACCTCAGAATCTGCAGCGTTCATTTTCCGACAGCTCGTCTCCTGCACCATTTTCATCCTGTTCTGAGAGATGCTCCTCTGTGATGCTGCACTACCATCTGCTGGGGAACAGGCAGAGCCAGTTGCAGCAAAGGCTTGACTCTCCTTTGTACTCTCTCTCTCTCTCTCTCTCTCTCTTTCTCTCTCTCTCTCTCTCTGTCTCTCTCTCTCTCTCTCTCTCTCTCTCTATAACAGAGATTGATTTCTCTGTCTGTCACTGATGACATTGTACGACATCTGTGTTTAAATCAGTGGCAGTCTGATAGAAGAATATAAATGAATCAAATCTCCCTGGACCTAAAATTGTACAATTCATTGACAAAATACATCGAAGGGCTGTGGCAGTTACAAAAGCCCCATTGATATGGTTTAAAATTGACAATGACCTGTGACAGCTCCCATTTATGATTAAGCAGTTGTCTGGTGGGGTACTAGAGGAGAGTGCTTGACTCTCTCCACAGCACAGACAGCCAACAGCCACAGCTGTTTGACTCCTCTAAAAGACAGCACAACACATTATGTAATGCAATTATGCATCAGCATTAATAGCAGGCAATTGTGCAGGCAACCAGCCAGCTGGGATGGGTTTATATAACTGCCAAAATTTGACAAATAACAATATTTTGTGCAACATTTTCCTGTGAAAAACATATTCACAGACAAACGCACACATGCAGGAACACAAAACCCATAAGTTATCCTTCTGTTAATGCGCTCAGCCTTGAGCGAGTTTAACAAATTGCTATGACATAATTGTAATATTGCTTCCAGTATGTCACATTGTTAATCTGTATAGCTTGGCGAACATTCAGGTGCTGTATATTGAGTTCAACCGTTGGTTAAAGTGCTCTCACACGGATTCATTGAATTAAGCCTGCATGCATAAAGAAGATGGAGAATAGCTTTGAGCACTTTGTATGTATAATTAACATAATGCGTTTAATTTCAGTACATCCGCTATTATACCCAAAGGATAGTTCGATCAACAGACTATAGACAAGCCCACAGTGTGTGTAATGTATACAGAGGGTAAAGGAACACTTAAACAAATATGTTAACAAGTGTTTCATAAATTAACACACATTATGAAAAGCGCGGGTGTATTCTTAAGAGATATGGAAAGGTCACAGCGATTCTTTATGACAATACAGACGTGTCAGAAACAAAAAAAAACTGCATGCAAACCCTCCGGCACATTACGACATCCACACTGACGGTAGGCTGCTCTATCTAATAAAACCATATCTACACATTTTGCTTTTTCATCAGGATCCTAAACGTGACATGAAAGTTTATCTTGAGTCATTTTGGATGTCGATGCTAAACTTGCTGGTCTCAGGCATGCATACAGACACAGCTCAGACTGCTTAAGGTGATGACAGCAGCACCCCGTTACATCTATTAATAGTCTCACTCAACCTCCGGGGGAGAATCATATACATGTGAATATTTTATTCCGTGCAAGTGTGGCAATACATTAAACTGAATCGATTCATGTATGTCTTGGGTTGAAATGTACCCTGGTTAGTGCTGTGAATAGTAATCACTCTCCTTGAGAGGATAAACAGTCTCTGCTGCCACCTAGAGGTGCTAAGGGGCTACTTCACTATGCTGGTTCATTCATTCTTAACCCTTGTGTTGTCTTCCCGTCAAAATTGAAAGTCAAAACTGTTGTTGACGCTTTTTAATCAATGTTTCATCAGTTTTTCTTAGGTTTTTTCTCTTTTTTCAACACGTTTTTCAATGTTTGTCACTCATTTGGACGTTTAACACTATGTAACACTAACTCATTAACTTTAGTTTTACAGTTATTTGGGGAATTTATGGTCAATTAAAGGAATGTATGTTGATGGATAATCACAGATTGGAATGTGTCAACTTTTGCTCAATACTATTTCAAAACCTCTTCATTTTCTTTTTCACATGCTATAAAATTGAATAAGACACCCCACAGATTTGTTCTTGCCAAAGAGCGTTGTGTGGAATCAATCATGTTATTTGGATAATTAAAAGAACATTGATATGGGATAACTGGTCAATTTGACCCGAGGAAAACATGAGGGTTAAAAACATCAAGAATGTTTTCTACTGAAAGACTTGCAGCAAGCAGTCCCCCTCCTTTATTTTCTTACAGTTTGTGGCAGACTAAAGAATATTGATGCATCCGGATACAGTAAATGTAGAAAATCCCTCATGATTGCTTTAAAGAGGGAGTAAAACTCCGATTTGAAGTCCCTCTCAGGCAGGGTTTTATTTTCACTCGGCTCCAGAAGGCAGGTGCCGTGTGTATGCACATGCCATGGGGAAATGACTTGCAATCCAAACGGTTGTAAATTTCAGCTGCCTGACCTGTGTCAAGATTTTATAACTCAGATTGATTGGAATTATATAATGCTTGGGGTGACTGACTCCGCTCAATGGATCTGTAAAAGGAAAAGCACCATGCAGGAGCTCGGGTCATAAAGACGCAATGATAGTTAAAGGCGGTTCACTGGGGGCTGAAAGGACCACTGCCGACTCAGGCTGAGAAATCTCACTGTGCTAGCGATTTTGGAACTGCACACGGGGAACATTATATTTCACAATTTATTTCCCAGGTTAAACGCTTGGTGAAGCACCTTTACTTTTGGCCTGCTGCTGGGACTGTGGAGTTTACACAGTCTACTACCCCTCATTCACACTTTAACACCAACCTGTGGAACCACAATCTTCTGCTGTGGACCACTGAGCAGATCTTCTGCAAAAAAGGTGGCTGTTAGGAAGCAGATATTATTTAGTTGCCCTGATTTTGATTTTAGCTGGGACTTAAACTTTGGTCAAGTTGTTTTCTTTAAAGTGCTGTGCAAGTTAATGTAGTGTATTAACAGGGTATTTGTTAAATGGATTGGAAAACCAAGTCGTCAAACTCTTAACACCACACTCCTATTTAGCAAACAGCAAGCTCCTCCTATTCACATAAGGTGATCCCGCTGAGAGGAGGCTATACAAGGTGCAGTTCATTAAGAAAGCTGTTAGCTTGAAAGATTTTTTTCACCGAGGGGAGCCAATCAGGACCAAGGCTAACTATTAAATGTTTTCTGGAATTAGATTGAGTTCCATGAATCTGAATGCTTTTAATGCTGCAGAAACTTCAACCATTAGAACTAAGATCAATTTTAATTGCCTATAATTATGTCTTGTGAATAATCTATAAACAAGATGGACAATCTCTGAACAAGTAGTAAAAAAGTAGATGAACACTGTGAAGTCACATAATCAATATCGTAAAATCAATTGATCCTTGATGGCTAACATATTTCATTTTGAAAGCCATTTTAAAGCTCAGGCATTATTCCATTTACAAAATTGAAAGCAATGCTTAGAATTAGTTCAGAAATTGTTATGGTTGTGTTAACAACAAATAGAACTCAAAAAATGACAAGTGTATCCAAGTAGGTTAGTGAAGAATTGATTGTGTAAATAATGGATGATTAACATCACCGGAGGGTAACTCATGACTGCATTAGAAGCGTCTGTTAGCTTATTAGCAAGCTTTGCATAACTTTAATTCGGCACTTCCCTTTGCCCAATATTCCTAGCATGCGTTGTATTTGGGTTAACACTCCAGAATGAAGTGACTTGTTGTGGGTATTTTCATGAATGTGTCTCAGCTGAGTCATGGGTCTTAGCTTTTGTTATCCATTTCAATACTCACTCCCGCAGTCATTAATCACCTCGACCGCACAGGCGAAAGATTAATACCGGTCTGAATGTGGCTGTTCTGATCGGGGTGTGGGCGACATGATGAACTAAATCTGAATCTGACTCAGTGTTAAATAACAGCTGTTGGCTGAATACCTTACTGTTTTGAGCCTGGTATATTATTTCAATAAGTCATTATTAAAGTGCAGGTGAGTGAATGCTAACTTACTAAAACCCTCTCTTTTACATCTCAGCATGGGTCACTAGATTTGGACACTTCTCAGACCCCTTTAGGGATTTTAAAAACGGAGTCTGACAACATATCTAACAACTGTGTGACTTCACATTAAGTACTTTACTTTGAGGAGAATGTGCTGACCTCCTGCTCGCTGTCTCTGGGATATAAAGGGGTCCTATGATTGTGAACAAGCACCACCTGACGAAGGCTTTCCTAGTTTTGTTTTTAGCTGATATATTTCTTTCTTTTCGTTTGTATTTTTACTGTGAGAATGTACGTTTCACAATTGTCACTTTTACTGTTTCATTTTAATATTATCACTGAACTCGAGGAAGATCCGTTGGTCAAATTAGAATCTACTGTATAATGTATGTTTAAATGTATTAATGTAATAACTGTTTTTTTGCTCTTATTTATTTACGTGTGCAAGCACTGCAGCAAATTCCTATAAACTATATGTTGACATGGCAATACAATATTGAAATAAGAACTAGAATAGAACATTTAAATATTACTTGATTATATATATTTTGTATATATATTACACATATATATTATGTTGTAAACTGTATATAATAACTGTGATTATTTGCTAAAAAGTATTCTCCATCTTCTAAACTATTTGGAAAAGTTAGCTTTTCTAGATGTTAAAAAAAAAAACACGTTCATGTGAGAGTGGGGATGTGGGTGCCATACTTCTACAACAATGAAACAGTTCCTCAGGTACAGGCAAGAACAAGCACTTTTCATTAAAGTAAACTGAATTTTCTAACATCCGCCATCTCACTTTGTCCAGTGACTGTACCTGGGTTTACTTATTAATGTTGTTGTTGTTGTTGTTTAATTAATTAGATGAATTTGGTAATGTTGCTTTGGATACTTTAAACAAGAGCTCCTAATACAGTGTGTAGGCACTACATGTTTGCTACAACAACCAATTATGGTTGTGGTCTCATAAACCATCCCTGCGTTTAATAGGCATGTGCAATTTCAATAAAGGAGGCTGTAACTGAAAAATAATTAGCATGCTGTTATCACAAAAGACCACAAGAGGGCAGATGCGGCTTAAAAATACAAACAGTCATTGAGGAAACCAAGATACTGAATTTATCTGCTGCACCTCTTGGTTAAAAGCAGCTTTGAAACACAACGGGTATAACTGTATGTTCCGTTTTCTTATAGCGTGTTGATGCCAGACTTTTTTTTTAACCCCTTATATTGTGCATCCTGTCCTACAGGGCTGTGTGATTTTGGCTGAAACAGTTCAGCACTATGGACAGAGACACACATCTGTTCAGAACCCTGGACAGCGCAGGTCTCAGTGGAGGACAAAGCTTTTTTACTGACTGCTCACAAATCGCACTAATATATAATTGATAGGAGGATTGTTGTTCAAAATGCTGCTGCTCGCTTTTTAACAAATACACCTAGACGTGCACACATCACTCCCGTTCTCTACACCCTGCATTGGCTCCCGGTGCGTTTAAGAATAGATTTTAAGATTTTATTGTTTGTTTTTAAAGCTTTAAATGGTCTTGCCCCAGAGTACTTGTCTGAAATTTTAACTGTGCGGGAACACAACCGGTCATTGCGGTCTTCAAATCAGTTGGTTTTAGAAGTCCCAAGGTATAAACGGTGGGGGGGGGCAGGCTTTTGCAGTTGCAGCCCCGAGACTCTGGAACAAGTTACCCCCTGATATGCGTACTGTTACAGATGTCACTCTTTTTAGGTCCAAACTTCTGTTCAGTCTGGCTTATAATACGTAGCAGTGGTGTGACAATTTTTATTCTTTTGTTTCTTTGTAACCTTTTCTGATTTTACTGTTTTCTATGTTTACTCTTTCTGTTGTATGTTTTTACTCATTTTGTTAAGCACTTTGGATACCTGCTGGTTGTTGTAAAGTGCTATATAAATAAATGTTGATTGATTGATTGATTGATTGATTGAAAATCAAGTTGTTTGCACGATTGTTTACTCCATGTTGTCCTACAAAGCCATAAAAAGTGTATTTCCTCTCCTAGCAACACTATTACATGGGGGGTGAATGTTGTAGATTGGGCTGGTACAGCACATAAGGCGCTACTGTCCCTGTGTAGGACAGTTTGGTGGTAATACTTTATGAGGTTACCTCCTTGCAGGACATGGCACATATTGACCAGATGTCCACATCCTGCCCACTCATGCTCACTGGGACCAGATGAGACAACAGGCCTGGTTCAAGGAGATGTAGACTGGGATTTCCCCAAACTAGAAGGGGGAGTTGGTGGAAGAAGGATGATTTCATAATCACTCACCTACTCCTACAGAGGATGGCGTCACTGCATGTACGTCAGACAGGGGGTGAAAGCGAGGGGGCGGATCGCGGGGGTGGTAAATCCAACACATCAATGAAACTCAGGGGAAACGTGTAGGATCCAGCGACAGCAATATTAGCGCAATTTAGTGTTTATTAGTCTTCTCTTGTTCTGTTTTAGTCCGATAGAAAGGATCATGACCTGATGGAATGTCCTGATTGGCTGAGGGACGTTTACTGTCCTCGTAAATTCAGACACGTTAACTCACAGGCTTGTGACCACTAGCTTTGCATTTCGATGAATATGCAAAGGAGAAATCACCTTGTGACTTTTAAGGACTAATAATTGGCGTGCAAAATATACTAACATTAAATAACCCGTCTGTTGAATTATTTAAGGTCATGACATAATTAGATTGACTGCCAATACGGGTTTTTCTTTCAAAGCACCCAATAACTGCCCTAGCGGGTCTAAAAAAAAGTAAATATGCAGCACAGTCTTAATGCTAAATCAATCCACCCCCATGTCTGTCACTACATGGTATCACCCTCAGATAACACTCCTGGGCACATTACACAGGGGGGGGGGGGGGGGGGGGGGGGGGTATGGTGAAGCATCTTCCACCTCATAAAAGTCTATAGTTTTTTTTCTTTAAGACTATATGGCTAACTGGGGCAGCTAAAATAAATATGCAATAAACTACTAGATTATATGGGATGGTGGCTATAGTTTATCATGAAAGGCAATACAGATGGTACCAGTTTTGGTACAGTGTGGGGTAAAATCCAAAATGGAGTCCATGAGAAACCATTACTCAAGTAGGTCAAGTAGTCAAGTAATAAAAAGGTTGTCCTGGCATCATTTCAGTTATTATATGTGACAAATGAGAGCTCATAATTGCACCCAGCGTCCACAGTAATGAAGTTAATGAGATTGTTGTGTTGTAGTATTCATATTGGTTCTTTACAGCCATGGTACAGGAATATTCCTCAAGACAAGATGAGGTGTCTGTTAAGGTCTTATATTTTATACTGTACCAGTGAGGGAATCAGTGATGGTGGAGAGAGAGAGAGAGAGAGAGAGGGGGGGGGGGGGGGGGGGG
>NC_048416.1:11136053-11179502 GCF_013103735.1 Etheostoma cragini | reverse complement strand
GTGATAGTCTCAGCTGCACCGTGAAGGGGCGGTCCCTGTTGGAGGAAATCATCCCGCCGTAGGGCCACCTATAGTCATCGTTTGAAAATATCTCCTATTTAGAGAAAGTGTGAGTCGACTGTGCGACGGAATCATAAGGGGACAAGTCGAGGGCTATTTGTAAATAGGTAAGGACTCGGTTTCTTCTTTGCATTTATTTATTAGTGATCTTGTTTTAAGCATATATAGGTCACCGTTTGAGTGTCGTGATCGGATGGCACTGGTTTCCACCGTGACTTAAACAACTTAAAGCTCCTGACCAACATTACTGCACATACATCGCTTATGTATTCATTTTCCTGCGTTTTGTATCAGATTAAAACCAATTATTGTCTGGAAAATAATGCTATGGCAAATACAGTCAGTCAGGCACGGATGCAAACGTGATAGATGGTCGACATCGTGAAATATGCAAGTGGCAATTAAAGGCTTGACCTGCAACACCCAGTATGGGACTGAAGGGAGAATGTGTAATATAAGATTATAGATGGAGCTGTTGGTCTGCAGCCTCTTCTCTGTTTTATTTAAATGTCCTCCCTGGCTACGTGTGATCGGACAAGCTCAGGTTACATCCTCACGATTCCACGTTAAAACCGTGATGCGTGCAGATGTGACAGTGGAGATCGCGGTTCCCTTCCCCCAGCATGCAACGATGTAGAGCTCGTGCAGTACATGCCACCTTCTAGTAGAATGTGATGTCCCTTAAAAAGGCCCAGGCGCAGCCGTGCCATCGCTGCCACTGACAGTAGCCTTACAGGCGAGCTATTATTAATGAGCCCCTCCACAGTTACATTGAAATCTATTTTATTTATTTTTGCCTTTGAATATTTCATGCTTTGACGAGGATGTGAGAAGGGGGTTTACTACAGCCTGACGGCTGGACTGCAGTTGTCAGGATCCACCACAGGAGGCGGTGCTGCATTATTTTACTGTAACATATGGTCCAATAATACACTATATATATATCCATAGAGGTTTGTAGAAATAGATAGAAATAATGTACCAAAAGCTGCTTATTAATATGAGCTGTGCACACATGCATAGAAATAAGATGGAATTCACATTTGGACCCAGTGACAGCAGTGATGGTGACTGACAGCAGGTGTGTTCCATCTCTCCACAGTTATTCGGCCAAGATGGATGTGTTTATGAAGGGTTTGTCTAAAGCGAAAGAGGGGATGGCTGTGGCCGCGGAGAAGACCAAGGAAGGAGTTGCGGTTGCGGCTGAAAAGACTAGAGAAGGAGTTATGTTTGTAGGTAAGAGAACCGCAAACCTGTCCGCAGGTGAATTTACATGTAAATCCTACACAGGCCCTTCGAGACTGCTAATGTTTCTCCCATGTGCAGGAGCAGCAACAAATCAGCAGAGAGCCTATTTGATCAATTAGCTCCTGCAGCATCCTCATTTGTCCTGAAAAACATGCTTAGATTATACAATAACGTTCTTTATTTGAATAATACACAGCATGCTTCCCGCATGAAAGAAAGGAGCAGGCTTTACGACATGGTTTCCTCATAGTTTTCTCTAAACTACACTTGTTTTATTAGTCTAAGTTAAATTGACGGATATGTTACAGTGGACAGCATGATAAGTACAACTGAATGCACTCCTTGAAATTCATAGCAGTTTATTATGGCAGCGGTAATTTAATAAATAAAAAAGCTTGACAGTTTGTCAATATCTTAGTTTTACTTATATAGGCTCATGCAGTATTTAAATAATCAGCATTTTTAGCCTTTGTACGCCATCCAGTATTTACTAGCATTTTTAAAAGGGATGCAGTGGTATGAGGAGTTATTTTGAGGTGCAGGATGTGATACGAGGATCCGAATGTCCTCGTGCCCTCTCGCCTGACTTGACTGACCTCCAGGCAGGGGATGGGAACAGGGGTGGGGGTGGGGCAGCAGGATGGTGGGAGCAACTCTCGCCACATGTCAGTGCATTGGACGGCAGCAGATTGCAAAACAGTCTCATCCCTGCGGTCACCTCCTGGAGACAAACCCACCAAAAGGCTTCTGCTTTTGTGCTTTACAGTGCAGCTTAATTTGTAATGGACACCATTGCAGATATCTGCACAGATCAGTGCCTCTGTTGATTTTAACATGCACAATGTGCCCTAGATTTTTGCCCCAATCGGTTCCACTTGCTTTAGATCATTATTTAAATAAACACATGTGACATGGAGGTGCATTGACACACGCGGCTGGGCACAGGTACAGTAGAAACTGATAAAAACATAGTCTTCATCTCATTGATCAACTTGTGATAAAATTACATTAACAATAAAAAAGGCCAACTTTCACAGTCCTACTCCAGCTTTACACTTCACTTGCAAAATAAGTGCTATGCATTATTTAATTATCTGTCTTGCTGAGCCATAATCCAGGGCTATTTTTTAATTATTTCATAATGATTTGACACCTAAACGATAATACCAAGCTCAATGAATTCAAATGAAAAATGATACCAGCTATATTTTCCAGACCCAACTGTTGTTGAGCTGCTGTCAGAGGGCCCCAACTTTCCCGTGACACACCTGCTGGTAGTTCCACAGTCACGCAGCTCGTACCATTGAACCAGGGTTAGGGTTAGGACAGTTTAGGGTGCATTCAAGAGATGTTGGGTATTCCAGGATAAGTTGTCAGATGTGTCTGCATTAGGATGGAATCCAATTACCCTACATACGTAGCGCTGTGTCCCTCTCACTCACCAGAACCAAGCACGTCTCATTTCAGTCTGCTCCACGCTGTATCCCTTCATGCCATTTGCCTGTGGTACAAAGAAAGGGATAGAACACATCTCTGTGCTTCTGCGTGCTGCTTGTTGAGAATAGTGGTGCCCTAGAAAGCTGCGTATGATTTGCTTGAAGGCCCTCTTGGAGGAGGGGTAAGACCGATCCGATTGGCCCGTGGCACACCTTTTGACAGCTGCTGCAAACCGCCCACCCAGCTGAGCTGAGCAGTCAGCCTGAATAAGGCAAGAGGGGAAGGCGGAAATGAAAAAACCTGCTGTACTTGATCCCAGTGTCACTACTAACAGCGTCATTCATAGAGCGTCGATGTAGTCTACCATGGCAGTCTCAGGATATGGCAGATCCTTTCCGCGGTTATCTCTTTAACCAACATTTGCTAAACCATAGCTACATCCTTAAACTACATTATAAAATATTAACAATCTCAGAAATCTGTTTCAATTATGTCATTAGTTTGATGCATGATCACATTTTAGGTGGTAATCATTTAAGACATTTAAGGGAAAGTTCACATGTGAAATTAACTTTAATGTGTGTGTCGGGGAATCAAGTCTCTTTGTCCTTATGTACTAAATTCTTTGGCCTCAAGACTCACTCGCAACAAGATTTAGTCTGGTAATTTCTAATCACCAAGGTGACTCATCTTTTACACCCTTTGCATTTTCACTTCAACCCTTCACTGGCTTGAAACACATTTCCCCCAAAATGATAATCAAATTATAATTTTGTTTTCATTTAAGGAAACTGTTTCTCATTTGATGCTTAAGGTTTTTCCATGCCGAATAATAAACTTCAAATTAGCATACATCATTTGTAATTATTAATATATTATTAATATATAAATTCTTACCCCCGACTATCATTCATTTGTATCACTGCAGACGTGGTGCGGTAGCTGCACTTTACCAGAGCACATTCTTAAATGTTTGCCCATCTTAGATGTATGTTTTGCTTTGAGGCTCGCCTTTTGTAGTGATTGTTCTATACTTTATCATCATTTCCTCTCTCCTCAGTTGGCTTTTAAAGGCCCTCACGGACCAATAAGGCATGTGATGCCGCACAGTAGAGAGGTTGACAAGGCCTGAGTGATCAGGACCAGTAGGTACACTGATGATTGCCCTATTAGCTTGATGGAGGACAGTGTAGGTGGACGAGGTCTGCCAAAGTTGAGAGAATTGATTGGTAGCTTCAGTTTCAGCCGACCACAAAGTTCAATAACTCTTCACAATAAAGTACCAAGCAACCCAAGTGCTGCAGCCATGATTTCTCTCTATTGCCCGTGGAGCTGTAAAAACACTGAATAAAAAAGAAAATAAACTGATATGGCGTCACTCTTGTGAAAACTGATTTATTGTGAGTGAAAGTGTGACATAATGGGAGCAGTAATGAACAGGTGCTGTGTCCTTGAATTAATACCACTTTTCATCATGGCTGCAGCATCAGTGTGTCATAATTCCTGCTGTCAGGTAGTTGATGTTTTACCTGTCAAGGTGGTAAAGAGCAAGTGACTAGTGATGTTCCAATACTGATACCAGTATCAGAAAAGCCTCTGATACTGCCCAAAAGGCTGGTATCGGGAATTACTGGAGTTTATGAAGAAAATCTACTTTAAAGTAATTTATTTATGTTCTTTTTCCTTTATGACTTCCTGTCAAACTGAATTGTAAAAGAAAGTTCTGTTGCGCTTATTGTTTGTGTTTGTTCATGTTTCACAAAATGTTTAACCTGAGCCAACAAAGGTAGAAATCATAACACCCCCCCACACGGTGATGGGTTACATCTGTTGAAACATAATAAAACATATGACACACTGGTACTGGATTGGTACTTTTGTATACTTGTGATCAAGAACTGTAATCGGGAAGCAAAAAAAGGTATTTACTTTAAACAAAGTTAAGGGCAGGATAAAAACACGGAGTAAATAGCAGTAGTGCTTCAGTGGTTGGTTTCAGGCAAGTGTAAAGTTCCCATATCTACACACAAGAAAATTAATCTTGAAATACATAACATCTTTAAGGTAATTGAAGGAACTCTTCTAACAATTACTTTTGTTTTTGTTCATTCAGGTAACAAGGCCAAAGACAGCGTGGGCACAGGTGAGTTTCTTCTGTTAGTTAAACCTAAACATCGTTACTGTAGCAATCACGCTGTCCCGCTCAGTGATGGTGGACGGTGTGTGTTGTAGGGGGAATATTTGAGTGGTCACTATGTACAGTGTAATAATCGATTAGGAAACAAAAGAGGACATCATGTGCATGCATTTAATCTGTCTGCTGAATCAGTTGAGATATTGTAACATTGCGTGTGTGTGTGTGTGTGTGTGTGTGTGTGTGTGTGTGTGTGTGTGTGTGCCTTTACCGACAGTGGCTGAAAAGACCACTGGAGCCTATGGGAACATTGTCGCTGCCACTGGCCTCGGGAAAAAGGACGAGTTTCCTGCTGACATGAATGTATGTACGCCATTACAGTCCCCAACAGCTCCCTGCTAGCACACAGAGACGCCTCACACACTGCTGTATTTCTTCAGTGTGTTCCTGTTATCAGACAAACTATTACAGTCAGCTGGCCCTTTACTGTGATATGACATCAGAGTAAAAAAAAACTGCAATGCACATTAAAAGTCTTTATATGATAAGAGTGTATATATTATACATTTCCAAAATGCTGTCTTGAAATTGTCTGAAACCTTATGAAAAGGACATTTTCAACTAAATTAAACAGAAAAAACAGCAAATCCACACTTTTAAGGACATGGATCCTGTCAATTCTTAACAAAAACTCTCTCATCATTCTCAAATAGTTTTACTTTTTTTTTTTAATTAGCTAATCAATTGGTTGAGTAAATGTTCAAATCAAATGTTGATTGTTATCAGAGGGTAGTATTAGGTAATGCAGTACAAAATAATGTTTCCAGCTTTACCCAAACCCCTCGCCCTTACCCAAAATGCATTGAATGACACACTTTATGCTTCAAATTGAAAAATGTTTTTTAAAGAGATATTCCACCAATTTAATATTTCACTTCCACAAAGTTGTGGTACTCGCACTTTACAGATTTAAAGGAGAATGGCTTAATCCCTTAATCACTGAATCATACTTTTCCCGGAATGCAACTCAAAAGCGTCTTAACTCAACTCAAAAGCGGTTATTTTTCAGACTTTGCAAAATTTCCTTTAGAGGTACCAAAGATGATAAACAAGTGTTTTCATTGGCTGAGTCTTGCTGACAAACAAATTAAAATGTGAACGCAATGGAGGGCCCCTTGAATTGCATGCATATAATGGAATGACAACAAACTGCCTTGTATATGAATGGTAAACAAACATTTTACTGTAGTTCTTGAGTCAGTCTACTTATGTTTGTTCATGTGTGCATGAGAAAACGTGACAGAGGAAAAAAAAGAAACCTCCGTTCCACATCCAAGCCTCACTTACAGTTGGCATCTTGCTAAAGTTGTGTTCATTAATGTCTGTACAGGATTGTGGTTGTAGCAGAGCCAGATTTAGACAGCAGGGATAAACACGGGCCGATGAATTCGCATGTCGCTTACTTTACTGGTCCCCATCTGTTTTATGCCTCTGCTATGAGCACAGACATTTGCTGTATTTGAATATCTCATACCAGAGGAAACATGATAATAATTTTGAGTCTTTATAAACATGTTTCTCAACACTTGAAAGATTTAAACTTTCCACAGCAGGATTCTGCTTTCCTCAACATTTACAATGTAAAGGCTAAACTGCTGATTGACAGCTTTGCACTTGAGGGTGCCTTGGGATGAATTGTTGTTTCACCCAGTCTGCTCTGTACACAGAGATGCCTTCACTCTTTGACATTGCTTCAGTTCCCAGCTTGTTTCACTCTCTGTGGGAATATCAGCTTTCTTCTACACAACCTGCCCCCTGAAGACCTCTGCTAATGTCCCCACTTCCTGTCCCCTCTCAGATAAGTTTTTACACACTGTTATCTGAGGAGAGAGGTGGAACAGATGTACATTCCACAAACACAGAACACGGAAACATCTACTGTACATATAGCCCTGCTTGGAGATTTGAGTGATACACATTTACTTCATTGTTTTTGTCTTGATAATTGACCTGTCCGTGCCCTGTCAGCATGTTCATATTTTGTCTTTCGCTGTCAGACTGTCAGTGAAACAGGGATGTCCAAAGCCTTCACCCCTCAAGGTTGGACCCTCTCCAGTGACTCGCTAATCTAGTAAATCTGACAGCTGGCTCTAAAAGGCTTCTCTGAGGCACTATCTGAGTGGTATTACTAGTCCTTTCAACACTCTGAAAACAGATATTTAAACTGTAGACATTCTTATCACATGTGCAGCTCTCCTTTTTGTTCAGTTCTAGCTTAGCATCATTAGCATGTGCTGGACGGTACATCTACTCTTTTTACCTGTATCCTGCATTTTTTCAAAGAACAAATGTGCCAGTATTCTGCACATTTAAATGGCACTTACATATCCATTCATATAATACAACATCGCAAATATTACAATACTTAAATAAATCTTAAAGAGAGACCTAAACGGCTTCTGTCACGCTTGATTCTCATCTGAATTCAAATGCGACCTTTTCCCTTCTGTTAGACTCACTCAAAGAGCCTCTTCCATGTTCACTTTTCCCGGGCAATGATCCATCTGATAAGGTGTGTCTTTATGGTGCTTTCCCATTGTGAAGCGTTTAAGGCCCCGCTAATCGTGTTGGCGGGCTTACAGCTATAACACCAGCTTGATACAGTCCATAGGATTATGGCTTGTTCTTCACTGACCTAATTAACTTGATTAGTGCTGGGTTTAAAAAAGAAATGTGTGGTGACCCACTAGCTTTGTTTTAAGGGCTCGTAGTAGCAGCTGCAGCAATGATGGAACGCTGTCTGCTTCACGAAGCTCTCAGATGGAGATGCAGTATCAAGTTATCAGTCAATCGATACACATCAGTTTCACTTTAAATATTGAAAGATAAGTCTGGTGGTATTCTCTATTTCTCTTGATGTCAATTTAACCTACACTTCTCTGTCCAAGTCCAAAAACGCCTACAACATGTCATTAAGCCACCTTGTTGCATTTGGTCACATGCCCCTTTATCATTATTAACACAGGCCAGTGACGTTAATTTTATCATCCTCTCTAGAGCAGTGTTTCTCAAACCTTTTTCAATATTATACGCCCCTTGAATTGCTTAACCCTTTTTTTTCAACACTATTATTGCTTTTTCTGACATTTTTGTCACTTTTTCAATGTTGTGGGTGCTTTTTTTAATGTTTTTTCCAAAGTTATATGATATTATTAATGTTGACATGTTCAGTTTAATTCAAAGGCCCATTTTCTTGTGATGAAAAAACTGACCCGAGGACAACCTGAGTAGTACTCCCTGTCCAGTGCAAAACCTTTTTGGTAGAAAAAGAGTCTTTATAAAGTGGAAGAATACAGCGCTGGCAGTGATGGAGTCACTAAACAACAACCTTATTTAAACAAACATTTATTTCAAGTGTTTAAAATCCATATCTTAATTCATTTAATGTTTTATTATAATTATTTTAGGAATTATGCATGACATATTTTTTAATTTGCATTTTTGCAAACAATTCACGCTACCCCTGCAGTACTCCAAAGTACCCCTAGGGGTACACGTATCCCCATTTGAGAAACACTGCTCTAGAGCACCAAATGTGTATTAGTCCACAGCTGAAAATAGTCCCAGATAAATGCAAAATGTCCTCCTGCTTGAGTAATGTTTGCTGAAAAAACCACAGTTCCCAGCTGTTTAGGAAACTTTTTCTCGTTAGTGGAAAATTAAATTTCTTAGCCATTTTAAAGATTTAAGTCTAAAACATATTTCTATTTTAAAACATTATTGTTCTTACCGTTTTACGGTTATTAAAGTATAACCTGCACTATACAGTTTCTAATAGTTAGATAATTAATGACAGTTTACACGGTGACATCAGATACATATACTTCGTAGTGTTACTCCTCTTATATGTAATATAACTGTGGACGTGTATGCAATGAGCTACTAAGTTTACTTTTACACTTAGCTGTTAAGCTTACCTCGATTGTTGCAGCTAAGCTAACTTTGTTAGCAGCAGCTGCAGCCATGTTGCAGGTGGGTGCATACAGCGTCCACAGCTTCAGTCAGTCACCTCCGTCGCTCTTCCCGGGCGCTACCATCTCGTCTAAAAATGGTCACATCAGTTTTTAATGCAACCAAGATGGCAGCGGCAGTAACGGCAAACTCGATGACTCAGAGCAGCTCTGAACAAACCAATGGGTCACGTCACACATGCTCTGTCCTTTAATCTTAACGGTCTATGCTCTAGCCCTAGTTTTGGCCTTTCTTTTATCAATTGTTTTTGTCAGTGGATGGACTGACATGCTGCTAACATGACTAAAAACTAACGATTTTTTTATCAACATTTAACCGTTGTTCTGAAGATATTTCCATAATCTTCTTCTTACCATCTAGATGAAAGAATATTCTGTCCCTTGCACAATTAAAAATGTTTTTAAATCTGTTTCTGAATCTGTTACTTTCTCCAAACATCTGACAGATGCCCACGCTTAATTTCTATGATGTGAGCCAGACTGTGGATATTGACGTTACCTTCTATTATTTCATATTTTCACACAATTACTTTTTTTACCGTGTTGTGCCAAAAGAGCAAGGACATATTGTCTGACAGGCTGCCTGGATGTGGAACTGCCCCTGCAACTAAAGAAATGGGTTAAGAACCTTTTTTTGTGGTGCAACAGCCTCTGAGAGTCGTTAAGGGTTCTAGGGTTCAGATAAGCTGGAAGTGTGTGTTTTTTTAATAGATTATTTCTTTTTCAGAAAACTGTATGCTGAGCTCTGGGATTTTAATGTAATTATGATGTTCTAGGAAAATGAATAGTTGCTTCTGTTACTTTTTTTCTTTCTTCATCGTCTCCATCTCCCCGTCTCTGTCTCTGCAGCCTGAGGAGTACGGGCAGGAGGCCATGGAGGGCCACGGAGATGCAATGCTGCAGCCAGAAGGAGAGACATACGATGAGTCCCAGCAGGTAATCAGCCTGCCCGACACAGAGGGCATACATGTCTGTGCTCTGCAATAATGTTGCTCACGTCCAGGTGTTTAAATTGAACTATGTGATTATTTAGAAAGTAGCTTTTTGTATGGTTTGGGAATCTGTAAAAAACATAGATGGAGGTTTATCAGAGTTCACCAGCATTGCATAGCTGCACATTTTAGCTGTATTGCCTTTCAATAGCACTTCACACTTACCCTCCACTTCTATCCCACTCAAACACTACAGCATACGTTGAAGTAATCCTTCTTTTCTCTGGGAATGAAATCAGAGTGCTTAACAAGCCAATTGTCACATAGCGAGTACAGTAAATATAGCACCACCTAGCCACACTGAGCGTGTGTGTTTGTGTGTGTGTGTGTGTGTGTGTGTGTGTGTGTGTGTGTGTGTGTGTGTGTGTGGGTGTGTGTGTGTGTGTGTGTTGTTGGTTTGACTATATTTGTGGGGTCCAAAAGCCAGGAGTTCAGTATACTTGTGGGGTCCTGACAGCTTTGTGGGGCCAAAATGCTAGACCTCACAACTTTAAAGGGCTGTTTGAAGGTTAAGACTTGGTTTTAGGAATAGGGTTATAATTAAGTTTTAAGTTAAGAAGAATTAAGTTATGGTTAGTGTGAGGGTAAGGGTTAAGGTAAGGCATTTAGTTGTGATGGTTAAGGTTAGGGGGACTAGGGAATGCATAATGGCAATGACGGGTCCCCACAAATATTGTTCCACAAACCTGTTTGTGTGTGTGTTTGTGTGTGTGTGTGTGTGTGTGTGTGTGTGTGTGTGTGTGTGTTTGTGTGCGTGTGTGTGTGTGTGTGTAGAGCAGACAAGGATTTGGCTCCTGAACCTTCAGCAGTATAAAAGTTAATCAATAGAATTCATTAAGACGTAATTGCTTCAACTGCAGTTTACGTGTCAGTATGAGTGCATTTTGTGTGTGTGTGTGTGTGTGTGTGTGTGTGTGTGTGTGTGTGTGTGTGTGTGTGTGTGTGTGTGTGTGTGTGTGTGTGTGTGCGTGCGTGCGTGCGTGAGGAGGAAGGATTCGAGTCTGACATAGATATTTATTTTTGGAATTTGTCCGTCAGGGGCAAGACAAACTCTGAAAACCTATTGCTTTGTAATCAGTTTTTAATTAGCCAAGATTGAATAAAAATATCCTACAACGCACATAATGTTAAAAAGATAATGCTACTAGTATATATGATTTAAATACTGCGTTAGTTATGTTTTTAGCCAGAACATTGCTACCTTGTTAGAGAATTTTTAAATATTCTGCTTCAATTAGAAGATTTAATGAGAGATTTTGCATGATCTCAAAAAATGTTTAATTTATTTAGTGCAATTAGTCGGATTTTCTTTTCATTTCCACTTGCAGCCTCCCTCAGTGGATTATTTGCATTCATGAGTTAAAGGAATATAACTGAGAAAATTCCCTTAGATGCAAATTAAAAGTGAATTTCTCAGAGGCAGTATCGCTTGTGTCATCCATGTCCTCCTCCATCTCTCTCTCTCTTCCGCATCGCTTTCCCCTCCCCCACCCTTTGCTACACCAGAATGGGTGTGGTGATGACGCTCTATGCCTCCATGCATTGTGGGTAATGTCAGGGTCCTCCTGCATTGCTGTGAACATAGAGTCTGAGTGCTGCAGAGTGAACCAAGCCCTCTTATTGAGGATTTAGGAGATAAAGCTCCATCTCATCCAGTATCACTCTTGGTTTTTTCACATCAGATGACCTAAGCCTAGGTGATTTTTTGTTATTATTATCATCATGTGCGTGGAGGAGGCCTGTGCAGGGTTACACGGATGCTGGGAATGTGATCACGACACGCCCTTGAAGGTGGTGTAGGATTGTGCTGCCCTCTGCAGGCTGCAGAGGGGCACTGAAGCAGCAGAGGAGCTTACAGCGGTGATGGAGTGACATCATTACCTTCAGCAGAGCGAGATCTTGTGTTACAATAAGCACTCTGTCACATGTATTCTTCTTAAACTGATAGAAATTGATTTAAATGCAATTAAGTCTAAATTGTACTTTCTGTTGAATTCCAACAAGAACTCTTCTTTTTTCCAGGAGAGCCAGGACTACGAGCCAGAAGCGTAAAAGCACCAGTCCGAGCCACCAACCAACCAGCAGCACAATAATATTTCTAACAATAAAAAGGACAAATGCTGAAACCATTACAGTTATACCATGTTGCAAAAAACAACAAAAAGACAAGCATTCCCACTGAAAAATGTTCTTCCTTCAAGACAAATCTTTGTATTATTATATATTGTAAATGTCATGTTATTAATGTAATGTGTTGGGTGTAGGTAGTTATTGAGATGTAGGAATTGTCCTCTCTGTCTCATTTCCTTGATTCCCTCCCAATGAAATGAGACCAGAGCCAGGGCTTGTGACTTTGTACTTGTGTGTATCTGTATTTAAAAACGTGCAATAGATGTTCATCTATCTTCCAATGAGACATTGGGAGTGGGAAAAAATAAATATGTCCGGTTGCAAGCAGATGTGAAAACAATAATATCCTCCTGAGTGTTGACAATGCCTGTTTGTGGGTTCTTTCCACTTTTCAGCATTTCCTTGGAAATTTCTTTGAACCTTTTTCAATTAAGAGTTTTTTACATTGTATCTTTATAGTTGCTCGTGAAATCATTCCAGTAAATCTTTTAGAAATTGACAGAGTATACATGTTTGTGAGTGTGTGCGTGTGTTTTTGTGTACTGAAGATTTTAACAAGTTAAAGTCAATATATTATGTCTTGAAATCATAATGGTTGTCATATCAATATGTGCTTTACATTGCAGGACTTGTCAGTATAAAGGTTTATGTGTTAAGCCAGACATACATTCCTCTGTAAATAAAAAAGTAAAAAAGAAACCATTTGTTAGTGTGGTCTGATGATGTTTAAACTCATCACTTATTAGATTTGAAACCTCTTGTAACCAATTCTGTTTTTTTCTGCCTGTTGAGCTACATAAGGATCTATTATGCATTGTCCTAACATGTTTTCCTTTTTGCTGTCTCTTGTCTGGGGGTTTGATTACAGGATGTGTAAAATCTGCTGAGTGGGCTCTGGCAATAGGGAGGATGCTGCCATAGTTGGGATGCCAGGCTGATTAGGCCACTGTGGGTGTGTTTTGTTGGGGTTAATCCGGCTGGAACGTGCGGGTTCGGGGTGTTGGGCTCAAACAGAGAGTATTAAACAGCCTCTCCCACTGCTGTCAGCTCAGACGGATGTGTGGACGCTGCAGGGACAAAGACAGGAGCCATGGCCTCGTTCAAGAAATCCTTTGAGAGCCTGAAAGGCACAAGCCACTCGGCCGCGAAGGGAGTCACAGACACTGCAGGTACAAAACTACTGCTGCTACACTACTACCACAGGGCCAGTGTAAGGTCTGGTAGACAGAAGGCTTTTCTTTTCACTATGGTTTGTCTTGGTTTGGTTGAAAAAGAGCCACTTGATGAAAACATTTCAATAAATCTATTTATATTTTTGTTACAACTGTTTGAAATTATCTTTTACACGCGATTGTAAAAAAAAAAAACTTTTTTCCTCCTGAGGTCAGTCACTGTTAGTCCCTGTCTCTGTGTTTTTCAGTGCAGGCAGCTCAAGAAGCTGTGCAGCAGGTGGCAGACTCCTCCAAAGAAACAGCCAACACAGGTAAAGTGCACACTCCTCTGTCTTTGGAGCATTATAATATTACAGAGTGGAGACATATATTACTCTGAGCAAGCATGTGGGCAGGGGACGAAAATACTTGGCTCTCAAATCAGTTGATATAAGATAAGCTCCAAAAATGCCCTCTTATTTGGCTTACGTAACACTGTGTGTAACAAAGGACTACAAATGTAGCATGGTTAAATTTGGTTTTATATGCTGAGACCTCAAATTGTTACAATAAATGAAATCTGTTGGATATGAGCTTTTAAATGCACGATTATATGCTTACACTTACCTTTGCATGTGACTTGATAAAGGTTTAACCCTGCACAGCTTTCTTCAGTTTAATTGTTAGGATGACATCCTAAATATTTCTCCTCTGCTACACTCTGCCTCTGAAGCTGCTCTAGAAGCTGGCAGACAGACTCAGGCAGCCATAGGGAAAGCTGCGGACAAGGCCACGGACACAATCAAGGAGTTTGGACAGAAACTGGAGACCAAATGATCCCTAAAAAATGAACATTTCTAGCTAAAGCACTGGAGCCAACTTGTCTCATCATCCATATTAGACAAGTAATAATGTTGGGATGGCAGAATGTTGGCATCAGAAAACCTAAAAAAAAAAAATATATATATATATATATATATATATATATATATATATATATATATATATATATATATATATATATATATACATACACACATCTACATATACACAGCTAACATTCCAAAGGAAGTCTTTATAAATTGTCTTTTTATTTCTTATACTCCTCTCACCTTTTCCCATTTGTGTTACTTGCTTTAATATAGATTTCATTATATGTGACTATTTTGGGAAATAAAAATTGGTGCCAACTTGTTTGTCGGGTTTTTCAATAATTTGACTTCCTGCTCGAGATAACAGTGTTAGTAGCTGTGTGTGCTGCATCCTGTTTGTGCTCCCTAACGAACCATCACGGTCATTATTAACCAACACATTGCTGAGAAGATGGCATTTGGCAAGCTGATGGGTCCTGATGAGAATATGATCAAGGCTGTCTACCTTGGCCCTCAGCAGCATACCTCCCTGCTTCCCACTAAGTGGTTGCTAGGCAACAACACTCTGTGGCGGCCGGGGATTGGTGGAGGCCTTTGAATTAATGGTCAGACTACTACTGTCAGTACATAGTGTCCTGGACGAGCGGCAGCCCACCGTTACAGTAGGAATCATGAAAGGGAAGATTCTTAAAAATGAGAGCAATTTAAACATCCTCTGTCCCACACGATTGCTCAAAGCGACCGAGGTTCCAGAGAAATATAGGTTGCAAACTGGAGGGATTTGGAGGGAGGAACAGGAATGAAAGATGTGGGGGTTTTTACAAGTGTGTGCATGTGTGGGAGGCGCAGCTCTTCTTCCTCCAGGCTCCTTAAGCTGATATCCCCCGCTGTCTTTCATGAGCTTTCACTGTTGCAGCAGAACACTCACATTTACTGATATTTCACATATCTTCTGCATAAGACCAGAGTTTGAATTGCCTTTCTGGTCCAATCATAAGCACGCGATGGTCTGCTTTGACAAAACACAATTTGTTTAAGAGGAACTGCCTTTTATTTCTCATCTTACCTAAAAGTAGCGATCCATTATAAAGAAAAGAAATCCCTCTTCCGCAGACTTCACCCTCCCTCCAGAAGCCCTCGCACTGATCATCTGTAGCAACATGAAACCCTTTATCTCCAAATCTTGCCTCCTCTAAAGAAAATAAAAACAATGTCCACCCAAGCCAGTTCCCTAATTTAAAGGTGTATCTGTCTGCACACAGTTTGCCATTGTTGTTGCTATGAGAACCTGGAGTTAATTACTATGATTTATTGATGATTATAAAGCTGAATAGAGATTTTGTCATTAAATTACCACTCACTGCCAGAACCCGACCATGGTTTCCAGGGAAACTGGAGAATGTGAAGCTTTTCTATAGACACAGCCACAGCTAAGAGAGCGAGGATTGCCTAACATAGATTCTTCTAGGGACAAACCTGCAGCCACTGCAATCCCTATCAATCAACAGGGGAGCTGTACGGACAGATGTGGGGCACTGTCAACAGGGGGATTTTGCGATGTTTGTCCCAAATGTGAGAGAGAGAGTTGTGAAGAGACTTCAGTCTGACTTGGGCTGCTGAGGTATGTACGTTACTCGTGATTCCCTGCAATTTGTTTTATCCTGTCTGTTTTCATACAATAGTTAAAATTTGAAGTGATCTATGTCCCTGTGCATGACTGTTTCCCATGTGATTATGGATTAAAATAGAACTTAAAAAGGAAATGTGGATATGTTTTTAGGGTACAAAGGTGGAATTTGATATATAATTTGACAGTAAAATGTTCAAAAGATTTGACATACAATTTAATCGTTTGTTTGTTTTATTATTAAATATCCTTGATTTCAGTGTCCTATGATACAAAATGTGCATCTTTGTGTTTCTATCAAATAGTAGAAACGATTTAACTTGGGTTCATAGCAGTGTTTGCATACCTGATATCGATTTGCATGACAGAATCATTTTTTTTGACCCAAAAAACAAACCCTTAATTTTATCCTCATGCTGGGGCTTGTTGTTATAGTTACTGACTACGTTTGTACAATTTGCACAAGACAGACAGCGTTGTGTTGTACCCTGCAGGTGCTTCCAACACTTTAATGCAGAGACAAAATGGGAAGTCTGAAAGACAAGATGAGAGGTCTCAGAGAGGACCGCAAGTCCTGTGAGAAGACAGATGATGGCGAGCGTCCAAGCGGCTCCGATGGCAGCGCTGAGCCCGCGGGACCGCAGACAAACACGAGTCAAGAGTCAACAACTCATCAGCCAAAACGTCACATGAATGCCAGCTACGTTGAAGAGAGAGACGAGAAGGAAAATTCCAAAGATCAAGCGCTTTCAGTAGAGGGTTGTGTTAAAGAGTCTACGCAGACGGACACCATCTCTCTTACAAAACACACTGAAGATGAAAAGACAACAACAGCAACACATAACGACACGGCAGTCTCTAATCAGTTCCTGAGTGATGGAGTTGGAGTTGGTGAAATTCGGGGGGAGACTTCTAGGGATAAAAACATGGGTCATGACAGAGAAAAAAAGACAGCCATTGAAGATGTATTTGTGCCTGTGCCAGCAACCCCAGGCCTCTCAGACCCACAATCCCCTGCTCCTTCTGGCCAGCACCACATGCCCACGCAGGTCAGCCTGGAGGTGGTCCAGTGTCGCTCAGCAGCCACCAGCCCCATGACACCTCCTCAGGGAGGCCATTCCTTCTTCTTCCCAAGCTCTTTTGGGAAGTCCGGAGCTGTGGGTGCTGTCACTAAAGATGCTGAGCTGCAGGTGGGTCATCAGGTGGAGTTCTGCTCTGTAGCCACATCCCCCATGACACCGAAGACGCCCTCGGCCACAGCTTTCCCTGAGCTCAGCGACAGAGAGACGATACAGAAGCAGAAGGAGGAGATTGTGAAAAAGAGTGACGCGCAGAGGGAAAATGACAAACAAGAGAGTTCTCCTGTTTCAAAAAGTCTACAAGAGGCTGAGCCAGAGATAACGGGAGCTTTGAAAAGTATCATGTCAAAGGAGCTAAATGAGGGCTTCAGCTTGAATGCATCTCCAGAGTGCTCCGCCAGCTGCACTGCTGCCGGGTTGATGGTTTCACCTGTAACTCTGGGGGATAGTAATCAGCAGTGTAAACAGCAGAGGATGGGAAGTATGGATCAAGACATCACAATTCTGGTGACCCATTATGGAAACAATGAGGAGGAAGAGGGAGACAAGTCCGAATCATGTTTTACCATTGAGCCAGAGATGGTCAAAATAGATGAATATGAGGAATTAAGAGGGAACAATGGTGATGTAAAGAGGGAGGATTGGATGGAAATTATCTCCACAGGAACTGTTGCCCCTGATGTACAGGACACCTCAAACTCCAACCCTTCACCAAACAAAACTGAAGAATCCTCTGTTTCTGCTTGTGACGTACCAAAGACAAATGTGAATGCTGAAAATTCCAAGGTGGAAGAAAACAAAGGTGCATGTGGAGAGTTGAGAGACGTGACAAAGCCTCCCATCCCGGAATCTCCAGCTCCCTTCGGCTGCCACAACATCCGCACTCAGGTGAGCCTGGAGGTGGTGCAGTGTCAGTCTGCGGCCAACAGCCCCATGACCCCTCCGGAGGGGGACCAAGCCTTCTACTTCCCTAGCTCTTTGGGGACGTCTGGAGGTGTCGGCACGGAGACTAAAGACGCTGAGCTGCAGGTGGGTCAGCAGGTGGAGTTTCGCTCTGTCGCTACAGCACCCATGACCCCTAGAACACCCACCCTTATGGCTTTTCCTGAGATCAGGAAGAATGCAAGCATAGAGGAGAAGATAGTAGAGGAGGAAGAGGATGCAAAGGCGCAGGTGGTGGAGGACAAAGAGGAGGAGAAAGTAACCGAAGAGAAAAAGGTGAAGGCAGCTGAAGAGGACACAAAGGAGGCACTAGACTGTGCGGAGATAAGTGAGGAGCCGGTGCAGGAAGTGAACTGGGATGAAAAGGGGATGACGTGGGAGGTGTACGGGGCGGTGGTGGAAGTGGCAGTGTTGGGCTCGGCCATACAGAAACACCTGGAGAAACAGGTGAAGAAGCAGAAGCCCTCCATGCCTCCCCCTCCTCCGCTCAACCCCTCAGCCATGCCCCTCACTTCAGAGTGCATCAAGGGGGGTTTTGATTCAGGTAGGGGCCGGGCGGGGGAAAAGGGAGAGCGGGGCGGGGAGGTGAGCCGACGCAGAAGAAACCCCTTCCGTCAGCTGATGGAGAACATGCAGCAGCCACATTGTTGCTCCAGAGCTCACACCGCCGAGTGACACATGAATCCTGTCGAGAAAACAGCTTGTCGGGGGATGGAGAAAAAAAAAAACTGATCACGTGATATGTGTGATACGGTGATTTACTTCAACGGGACTTAAAAATTGTGAGACTCAAATCACCTCACACGAGACAAAAAAAGCACAAAAGCATTTATTATCCAACTTTTATCATGGTTCATTGAGAATCTTTTTTTCTCTTTTTCTCTCTTGGAGTTCCATGTTCCATGTTAGCTCTTCTCCTTTAATGTTTTTCATTTAGATTGTCCACTGAGTCATTTTAGCTTTTGGGGTTTTATTAATTCTCATTGTCTGAGGTGCACCTCAGACAATAGTGCTTGAACGCTTAACACAGCTTTAACTGTGGGAGATGACAGTGACAGCTTTTGATTGTGATTTATTGTGTGATTTTCTTTCAAATGTATGTTAAGGTAAAATTGATCCCTGGCATGTGTACCTGTGTGTGCATACTGTATGTGTGTGCGTGCACGTGCGTGTTTGAGAGTGTATGTGTGAGACTTCCTACCATTAGTGCAGGCTTTTGTATCGTATTATGCTTTTAGATTTGGCACTATGCTTTGACCTGTTTGTGTTGTGAAAGTATAAAAATTTACAAATGGCAAGAACAATCATCACCTGATATGAGAATATTTTTAATCATTACTAATTAATGTATTTTAATGCCTTGATTCGTGATTCAGTTGTATGTGATGAAACCTATTTTAAATGTCTTTTAATTCAAAGGTTGTTACAGTGCCAGTGGTGTTCATACGTTAAATGAATTCATAAAAACAGGTTTAAATCCACATTTGGAAAAACTGAGTTTATTCACTTTGCACTTGTGATACATTCATTAATATGTAAGTAAACAGTGATAAAATAATATTTTTCAATCCACTGCTTGTAGGAAATCACTCTGCATAAGTCTTTTCTTTTTAAATAAGTATCTCAAACTCAAAACAATCCAAGACAAATTAAAGAGTTAAATTAAATGAAATTAAATAAGTAGTTCATTCATGCATTGAGATCATGCAATATTTTCTTCTTTTTGAATTTTCGTTTCTAATAGCATCAGATGCAACAAAAATCACCATTGTATGGGACATAATGTATAATACAGTTTATTTCAAAGCCAACCAAACAGTTTTTAAACCGTCGCTTAATATATTAACAACAAATAAAGTAATCAACGTGTGCAACAAACACTTGTTCTTCCTTTGCTTCTGTCCAATTTCCCTTTGTCTAGATAACGTTGGATAAGTTCGCCATTTGGGGAAATCTGCTCATTTGCAAGAGATTTATTTATTTATTGCACTCTCATGGGTTTGCCCTAAATGTGAATCCACAGCCAGCAGGCAATTACTGTAGTAATTACTTCCGCATATAAAGAGCTTTTGGGGTGCCTTTAAATTTTGAACAGAACAAAGCTGTTTTTCCAATCTTAATGCTAAGCTAAGGTTACCGTCTCCTGGCTGCACCTTTATATGACAGTAGCGTCGATCTAAAATCAAGTAAAATAAGCATATTTCCCAAAATGTCAAACTATTCCCATAACTGTCAGACAGTTGATTCAATAACCAAACCAAATTCTATGAGATCAACACAGTATGTGATATCATCATATTGTTAACATTTACCATTTTGGTTTTGATTTGAATGTTTAGACAAAGCAAATATCTCTTTAGGTTCCATGAGTCTTGTGCATAATGCAAAATACATTACTAGTGATCAGAACAGAAGACTATTTGAAAGCACAAGGACTTCCTCCAACATCAATGTGTTTGAATGGAAATTTAGGTCAGCCTGATTACAGGGAAGCAACACAATGTCCTGCGAGACCTCTGGTAAGTGTCTCTCCCTTCAGTATTTCTATCACAGGTCTGTAGTATTGAATGCAGGGTTGTTAAAGCCCACGGGTGCATTGTCAGAGCCTTTCTTCTGTCCTCGCTGGGCCAGTGCTGCACCCAAAGGCTCAATGTACGCCGGTGGCCGGCTGTCATACTCCTCCTCTTCCTCCTCGATCATCTGCTAAGGAGGAGCAGACACGTTTTGAAATTAGACAGTATCCTACATAAGTACACAAGAAATGGACTTTAAAATGTATACTCACCATTGATCTATCCTTTTCAGACATGGTCATTTGATGATTGTCGTCCAACGAGTCAAGGCTGTTGTCACAAAAGAACGAAATCTCTGTGATCAATCTCCGTAAGCTCAAGTAAGAGAGACACTACAGGCAAAACATCAATTTCAATGTTGAGGTTTTGGGCTATTTATTTATTCATTTTAACATGTCTTCTTTCAGACTAGTGGGAAAAAACATCCAAAATACCTATGTGCCTGTAGAGTTTCCTAAATTCATCTATCTAATACATAAAATAATTGTGTGTGTGTGTGTGTGTGTGTGTGTGTGTGTGTGTGTGTGTGTGTGTGTGTGTGTGTGTGTGTGTGTGTGTGTGTGTCATTCATAGCCTGATTTATGTAACATTTTATACCTAAAACATGGCTAAATGATGCCTCATATTTTCAGGTTTGAACTTACAGTTTCCCAAAACTTAAAATCAATTATCTTAATGTAAGTAATCAACTGGGGAAGTTTCATGGTGAAATTAACTATTGGTTAAAATAGTTTCCCTATTCATCTGCAGAGTCTCAGAAACACAGCTTTTGTATCTTAAATCACTGTTTAGGTTTTTTCATTTCAATAAAGGTTCACATGCCAAAGTTGGACAGAATAAAGCCACTTCTCCATCACAACATGCGCTCCAGAGCCCACTGTGACAAAATGTCCACCTGGAAACATTCCCAGTTTATCAACCAGCACTGCTGCAGAGTGGAGAGCGAGGTCGTGTGTCACTGTGAGCCACCACCTTGTGACTGAGCAAATCACTGCTATCCACGATGGTGCACGGAGAGGTTTTCCCTACCTGACTTTGTCAACATCTGAGCTGTCCTCGTCCATGTCCAGGACCAAGGTTGTGTCAATGTTGAGGTTGAGAACAGGATTAGCCCTGTTATCGAATAATGACATACATAGGATGACAAACACATGTGTTATGTTAGCGTGTAATGACATACATAGGATGACAAACACATGTGTTATGTCAGCGTGTAATGACATACATAGGATGACAAACATGTGTTATTGTTAGCGAGTAATGACATACATAGGATGACAAACATGTGTTATTGTTAGCGAGTAATGACATACATTGGATGACAAACACATGTGTTATGTTAGCAAGTAATGACACACATAGGATGACAAACATGTGTTATTGTTAGCGAGTAATGACATACATAGGATAACAAACACGTGTTTTATTTTCATGTAATTTGTTCATGTCATATATCTTGTTAATTCTTGTTTCCTCACCCCTCCATGGTGTACTTGTTGGTTCCAGGCACCACAGGGCCACTTTTCTGGTTGTCAGACGTCACCATGGATGCAGAGTTCATGGCTTTAGCTGCCTTCAGCTTCCTCCTGTAGCTGTAGGGTGAAGTGAGTTGATTAGAAAAACACGCACAGTGGTTTACCTTGTATGGATAGTTTTAGATCAATGGTAGGCTACTTAACAAACCTTTTCTGGGATAAACAGAATGGTGGTGATTAGTTAATTGTCCTGTCTTATCATGTCACTAACTTCATTCCAAACCCTCTTTTTCTTACTTTCTGCGAGTGCACATCAGTGAAGTGGTGAGGACAGCCAGCACGATGACGAGGCCTGCCACCATGCCCAGCAGGATGTACCTCACTGGGTCAGTTTCGGGTTCGATCAATGGAGCTTTCCCCTGAAGCACAAGTAAGATGTACAGTATGTCAGTTTATTGTTGTGTCTGTGGACGTACTGTGTGAGGTTCCATTCACACATTCAGTTTTTGGACACATTCATTTATTAATTAGATTTTAAGTCAAACATAAAACACTATAATGAAACAAATTGACAGTTCAGTGACATTTTGCTATTCTGCAATACCCTCTTCTGTCATTAAATTCTGAAAATAAAGTTAATTATAGTAATGATTCATCCAATTGTAATAATTATTTTGGGGTTCCAACCTAGAACCCATTGACCTGATTGCACCTTTGTTCCAAATTACCATTCGATACAGTAACAAACATCGGACGCAAAATACAATTCAATGATTCCAGCATACTGCACTGTCGTAATAGAACTAACCTTTATGTTCTTCTTCTTCTCAGACACAATTAATACATGATTACACAGCAATACATTTTAAGAAATGGTCATTAGGCTACGCTTCTAATGAGGATCAATATTTTGTTATTATTTTTCTTAATATTTCACACATTTGACATTTTACACAACAACAATAACACAAGAAGCAATGTCCTCATTGGTGTCCTGCAGCAAATTCTTCTGTTGGAATTTTGTTTTTTTTCTAATTCATCAGGATTAGGGATTTTGACATTTGGTATTTTGTCTTGTCTGTGTTGTAAATCAGAGGCAAGGCAGGCAAATAGAACACAGACAGTAGTGCTGATGTGTTTCTTGCGATGATTTCTTTTTCAGGGACTCACTGTCTCATATAACAGAAAGTATCTTCCAGAACAGTGTAAGGACATGCATCAACACCGGTGGAAGAAAAAAAAGGAAACTTACTCCAAAAATGTACAAGGGTCATGTAATGCTGCTTTTGTTAAAGAAAGTACAGCATGACAGAAAAGAGGCTATTTCCAAAAATAAAACTTCAACTCTAAAAGTGCTCATACTCACAATATCTGCAAGGCCGAGCTCTATAAGTACAAGAGAGTGTTGAGGATCAGAAATCATCTTTTCCACTTCAGTGGAGGTAAGAGCAGTCCCGTTGGAGAAGACAAAATATGCTACTATGATCGTTTTTTCTGAAGCCCTGAAAAAAGAATGCAGTTTACTTACAGACCTAAAATACTGAACCTAAATTAACAATTTCAACTGTTTTAAAATAAAAATCCAATTTCGTTTCTGCAATTATCATCTACTATTACCAGTATGGTTGTTTACAGAAACACTGGCACCACCTAGTGGACAACCGTATGTGTACGTGTGAGTGTGTAAATATATTTTGGAGTTCTTGTCGACACCAGACAATGATTTATGATCTTTATCTGTATTCACAGAATGCATCATTTATTTTGAATGTGTGGGGATTCAATGTTTACAGATGATGAGAAAAGGGAACTTGCCTGAATGCTTCTGAAGAGTCCGACCTGATTGCAGCAATCTCAACAGCAGCCTTGGTGGCAGTCATAAGTGCCCTAGAATTGTAGAGATTCCCAGAAAATAGCAAGTCCCCGGCCAGAAGTATGATAGATATAAGTGTTAACTAAATAAAACGTTAAGAAGTCATTGATCAACTGATCAGATTACAATAATTTTTTTTTATAAAACGTAGTGTAGCATGGAATCATGTACCTGATGATTTCATTGAGGTTTTCTTCTACGTAGGCTTGGGATCTTGTAAATTCAAGTTCCACTTTGTATGAGTCATCAACTGCAAAAATCTGCAAAATTAAAAGAACAGAAGTGTTAACACTGGCTGATGTCTTGCTCTCTGTCTGGTGTTTTTGTGAATGAAAATCCAGCTGGAAGATTTGAGTCACTCACCTCCATCACAGTGCTGGTGGAGAGGTCGCCGGTGTCCTTTGCCATTACTGTCACCAGATACTTCCCTTTCAGTGACGTGTCGAGCGTCTCGGAAGTTCTGTGGAAAGTTTGGGAAGTCATCAATGTGCAGCCATGGACAGATTATGAGACAACAGGCCCCTTGGTACAGACATATTGTGTTGTGGTCATTTTTTCTCTTTTAATGTCATTTTTCCATCTATTTGTAGTCGTCATTTTGTCATTTGTAGTCATTTTGTGTTCATTTGTATGTTTTAGCTGTGGTTGCCTTGTGTGTGTCTTTCTCCAGTCGTTTAGCATGTACAGTAAATATGTCTCTTTTTGGCTGTTTTGTTTCTCTGTTGTCATTTTGTGTCTCTTTTCGTTCAATTGACATGTCTTTGTAGTTGTTTTGTGTCTTTTTGTTGTCATTTTATGCATCCTTGTATATTGATTTTAGCTTCTGTTTGCGGTCTTGTTGCGTCTCTTTGTAGTTGTTTTAAGTCCCTGCAGTTATTTTGAACCTCTTTGCATTTGTTTTGAGACTTTTTGTATTTGTTTTGCGTGTCATTGCAGCTGATTTGAGTTTCTTTGTAGTTGTTTTGTGTCTCTTTCTAGCTATTTTGAGACTTTTGCAGTTGTTTTGAGTCTCTTTGTATTTGTTTTGTGGGTTTTTGTAGCTGCTTTGAGTTTCTTTGTAGTTGTTTTAAGTCTCTTTCTAGCTATTTTGAGACTTCTTGCGGTTGTTTAGTGTCTCTTTCTAGTAATTTTGCATCTCTTAAGCTCTTAATTTCCAATAAGACACTTTTTTTTTCTTCTTTTTAAAGGTTCTGGTCCTAGTTCTGTTAAAAAAATCTAAAATGAGCTCAGCAGTAACACGCCAAAGGATGTGAGAAAACCCAAACACATACACGTAGGGAGAGCATAAAGAGATATGGCCGTATGATGCTAAAGAATGATTTTGTACTCACTGAATAATTCCAACATAAAAGTCATTTTGCTGTGTGGTGACGACATCGAACAGCATCTTCATGTCAATTACTTGATTGTTGTTGTCTTTAAATTGGACTGCTGTCACTTTAAAATCAATCTGCCTATTTGTTCCAGAGTCACGGTCTGTGGCCTGAGAGCAGCAAGAGATAGAATGTCTCATCATCACGTAACATATCTTATTCACAAGCTGAAATCATGGCAGTGATTTGCTTTTCATTCATACTCACAGTGACTCCTGCTACCGATGTTCCCTTACTTGCACTTTCTGACACCACAACTAAATCCAAAAAAGAATACCCTTTAAATTTGTGTGTGTTTTTAGTTGAGTAGGATAGCATGGAATTAATTAAAGGGGTCACATGGCAAAAAAAAAAAACATATTTAGATCCACACTCACCAAATACAGAATCTGAGAAAATGAATTCGGGAGCGTTGTCGTTGATGTCTGCAATGTTGATCACCATTTGTCCTGATATAATTAATAGACAAATGAATTAAAGTGATATGATATCTGGGTCTGTAAGACTGCATTTGACCTATGTCTTTGTGCATTTACTGATCTTATTTGATGCTTTTGTTATCTTTACAACGTCCCAGTGCTGACCTGTTGTGACGCTGTTGTTCTCCCCTTTCTCTGTGTACTCGTCCACCACCTGAGCTTCTATCAGCACCTGGTCACATTTTTCATAATCTGTCGTTTGCTCCGGGTTGACTCTGACGTCCCCCTTTGGATCTAGGATGAACCAGCTGCAGGGTGTCAGAGAGCCATTGCATCTGCATTTAACGGACACCAGCTCGTATTCTAGCGAGTGGTTTCCATCTTTGTCCTGCGCTGTAAAGTGCCCAACAGGCGTGCTGATGGTGGTGTTCTCCTTTACTGTCACAGGCGCTGTTGGCTTGAACTCGGGCCTCTCATCATTCACGTCCAACACGTCCACCTCCACCATCACGACAGCCATCTTCTGCTCCAGATCTGTCGCCTCTACCCGCAGGTGGAATTGCTTGCGAGCGCTCTCGTAGTCCAGCTCAATGTCAGGGTCCACGGTGATGTTCCCCCTGTAACCCCGCTCCTCTGCAAAGGTGCGAATGATGAAGCTGCCAAAGCTTCCTTCAATGATTCTGAAAGAAATACGGTTAAATTCTGCCGTTTGGTCCAAATCCTCAGCCTGAACAGAACCCACAAAGGCACCTGATTGGATTGAACAATAGAATTAAACTTAAGCCACATACAGCAGGTATGAACACTTGAAAGTGCCTTGACAAGTTAAATACTGACCTAATTCTCCTTCTCTGACAGAGAATTTGTATTTGGAGGCTTCAAATTTTGGTGTGTTGTCATTGACATCCTGGGAGGCATCAAGAGAAAACATTGACCGTCATCCTCACAGGAATGGCAGCTTCAGTTGCAACACAGCTACTATGCTTTGCTTCAAACTGCTGAAGACTTACCTCTACAATGATGATAACTGTAACCATTGTGGACAACGGGGGAGAACCCTTGTCAGTAGCGGTTACATTGAGCTCGATCCTCCCTTTCAGCTTCGGGTCCAGGGCCTCACGATCAAGCTCACCCTTGTTTCTTAACACACCAGTGTTGGCGTCGATGGTGAAGTTATCACTGTACCTGCTCGGTTCAATTCCAAACACTATTTTACTGTTTTCCGTTTCCGAGTCGTCTGCATCAGTTGCCTGACCAAATAAAAAACAGTAAAAGAAAGGGTGAAGAAACTACATTTCTTTCTTAGTTCACTGCATTGCCAACAATGTGTAAACACTCGATTAAGATGATGTTGACACTCATGTGACTGTTGAACATCTTGGTCCAATACTATGGTCATTACTATGCTGCTGTAACAGCTTCCTCTCTTCTGGAAAGGTTTTTGAAGATTTTGGAATCTGCAGGGATTTGCTCCCAATTAGCCACATGGGCGTTTAAGAGGTCAAGCACTGATGTGGGGTGATAAGGCCTGGCTCGCTGGTTTGGTTTATCCTAAAGGTGTGAGACAGGGTTGAGACTCTGTGTAGTGTGCAGTTGGAAATAAGAGATCTTTTGTAGCACATACCTCATCTCTGTTTGCGGGTACAGGCTCAAGGCTATCAGCAGCTGCTAACATGACACAAGTAATCTTTGACCAAACTGCTGGCGGTCAAGTTGCGTTGTGGGTAATGTAGGCCCCAGGTTTTGACAAGGAAGAAGGCTTGGAATTAAAAAACGTCTATATCTCTGGTTCTGCTGCAAGAGATTTTTGATGTATTCTCTGTAAACTGTCCCCAGTGGTAAAGTGTAAAGTGTTTTAAAGGTTTCATAATTATAAATACTGTGAAATCCGTGAAAGTAAGGAAATTTGTCAACAGTTTTGGCTATCAAATTGCTTTTTGCAACTTTCAGTATTTCAACGTCCCAAAGTAAAGACATAAGTAATTGTTTTGTTTTTTTAAATTTGCAATTAACAAAATATGTGGTTTATATCAATTTACATATATTTCTAGTCATAGTTCCATTATCTTTATTGTGACTATTGTTGCCACTGTTCATCACACCCCCAACCTACATTTTCAGACACCGCCTACCAAGAGCCTGGGTCTGAGGTGTTTTCCTAAAAGCGATTTTTTCTTGGGGAAATTACTGGAATTGTTGGGTCTTTGTAAATTATAGAGTGTGGTCTAGACTGACTCTATCTTTAAAGTGTCTTGAGATAACTATTGTTATGATTTGATAACATATGATCTAAATAAGGTTGAATTGAATTGATTCTGGAATTAAAGAAATCTGAAATCTTGTTAAAAATAGCAGCAAAACCTACAATGATGGAAATATGTACAGTTGTCTTATTGTTCTCCCAGTCACCTCTATCTTAAGTTCAAGCTCTCCACCCTCTCTAACAAACTCCTGGTAATATTCTCTGTTGATGACTGGGGCGTGGTCATTAATGTCAGTCACAGTGATCTCCAGTACTGTTGTTCCGGGCTTGTCGTCTGTGTCTCTGGCCTGCAGCGTAGCAGAATACAGAGACCTGACCTCACGATCCAACAGAGTTGCATTTTTCACGAAAATTGTGCCCGTCTGTGGCTCCACATCAAAATACAGTAGTCTGAAACACAGATTCAGGCTGTTCAGTGGTATTGTCTCACTTAGCATGAGAGAATAAGGTGCACAGTGGCTGCATTCAAATGAGCAGTAAACGTTGGTTAGGCATACATGCTTTCTGGAAGAAGTCTGTAGGTGATGTTGCCTTGATCCATCGTGTCAGGATCCTCTGCCTGAGGGGGGGAGGGGAAGAAATGTTTGCATGTTTGCATGTTTTTTACATGCAAGGTCAAACTGTCTGAGCTACTATCCAGATAGTAAATAACTTACAGTTATGGTGCCCAATACTTTTCCAACTTGAGAGTGCTCAGCCACCTCCAACTTATACGTGTCCTGTTGGAACTTGGGACTGTTGTCATTGGCATCCTTGATGTTAATAGTAACTGTAGCAGTGGAGTGGTCGTTGGTTTCTTCATCTGTGGCAATAACCTGTACCATAACACAAGCATAGGAAACACGTCAGACTGATAGAGTGCTTTAAATCGCCCATATTATGCTCCTTTTCAGGTTCATAATTTTATTTTGAGATTGTACCAGAATAGGTTTTAATGGTTTCATTTACACAAAACACCATAATTTTGTTGTACTACACATTGCTGCAGCTCCTGTTTTCACCCTGTGTGTTTAGGTCTCTGTTTAGCTACAGAGTGAGACATCACACTCTTAACTATCTTTGTTGGGAGTCGCACATGTGCAGTAGCTAGGTAAGATCCCATCAGCTGGATAACACTCTCTCCAACTTTTGTCAGTAGAAGGCAGGATTATTAAGGAGACTTCTTCTAATTGAGGGACACTTGTGGAATACCTGCAGAACAGGGACATGGAAGTGGTTCTTTTGGAAATTATAGTGAAGTAGTGTGTGTTGTAGCAGCGTTTTGTCATTCAGAACGAGCTAGAATGCCAGTGCTAGCTTATGCTACGTTTAGCCACCTTGGCTCGGCCATCTCGGCTAATGAAGTAGAAAGTCGTGCAGATTTTAAACACCTCACCCGGAGGGCAGAGGACATTCAGAAACCTGTATCACACTCAAAACAGCATGGATAGTTTTTTTTCAAGTTTGTATGTGCGTGGAAGCACCAGAAACAAAAAATAACCCCATAATATGGGCACTTTAAGAATCATAGATGACCAAAAGATGAAAGATGTCACTGATACACACACTTATTATCACAGACTCATGGGCTGGTTTTTATTTTTCTTACTTGTAGAATCATTTGTTGCTTTTTTTCAAAATCCAGTTGTTGGGGCTGCTTGACCAGAAACTGAACGATGCTGTCTGAGATGGTAAATTGAGGTTCCACAGAAAACACATCCTTGTCCTCTCCCTCCAGGGTTAGTTTAGTTTTGGAAGTCTGTGAAAAGCCAAGAAAGATGATTGATACTTGATCATTATTTCGCTTATTATACAGAAAACTGTATCTTTTAGTCAAAGAGTGTTCCTTTGGGGGATTTCTTCTCACCTTATCCAGATCCTTGACTGTCATGTTGAAAGAAACAGAGCTGAGTGAGTGCTCCACGACTTCTCCTGTGAAGTGACTCTCCTTCACACAGGAGAGTCCACACTTGTAAAACTCCGGCCAGTTGTCATTGATGTCGATAATGTTGATCTGTACATTTGCTGTTGTGTGGGCAAAGAGCCCGTGGATATTATGTTTGGACTCAGTAGCCTAAAATTGAACCGAATATGATAATGTCACCATCTCAACATTTTTCAAAATAAAGGTTTCCAATTAAACAAGGTTCACAAGACACAACCAATTGAATTTCAGATATTTTTCTCAGACTGCAGCAGATATCCTTTTTGTTTGGCTCGTTGCTCATGGGCTGTGATCGAGAGAAGGCTGTTTCCAGCACGAAGGAAGTTATTATAGCCATTAAATGCCTAGTTTTATTTCTTGTATCTAACCCTGTTCTCACAACCCTCACAAACTCCTTTTTCTGCTTTCTCGCATGCTTCTCTCTCATTACAGGAGCCACAGGAGGGAGGATGAAGCTACAGTATGAAGCCTCATCAAGACACAGCTCCCTCGCTGTGCCTAACCTCTTGATCCTTTACCATTCAACCTGCACTCATCCCCTCGTTCTCAACCCCTTTTTGTCGTTAGAGAAGAAGACAAGGGATGACGTTGTTTTCTTGTGAGGGTACAAAAAACTTTTAAAAACTATTTCTACTTTCCAGCCTAATTTTGATGCAAAACACAACTGTTGTATTGTAGTGTAATAGCTTGGGCTTTCTTCTCAGTTATGCATGGAACTGAATGAGAATCAAAGAACAATAAGAGGATTGACAAAATCTAAATTTTAGAAAATACTTTATGGTTTCTCGCCAAGAGTTAAATGAGAAGATTTGTAGATTTAGTTTTTTTTAACCTTGAAACTGAGCCAAGCTAGTTTTTATATCATGGCTCCAAGTATTTATGATGAGCTAAGCTAATTCCACATTAGAGTGGTGTCAACTCTCTGCAAAATGTTAAAATATTCCTTGAAATCGTGGTTGTGTTATAACAAAAATGAACCTAGAATGGACCAAAAATCGCAATGAAAATGTATATGTACGGTAAATGTTTACAAGACAGAGTAAAATTATATCTGGAGGATGAAATTGATGTACCTTGACAGTCAGGCTAACTGTGTCACCAATAAGTTCTCTGTCAATAGCTGACAATACAGTTATGTCTCCATCAGTTGTTGAGATCTCAAACAGGCCATCTACCGTGGAATCTGTCAAAAAATGTGGAACGAAACTAAATAATCTGTTACTTATTCAGTTAGTGCAAACTTCAAACTGTTACTTAGCTGTTTTGGCTCACTTTCAATGCAATAGATCATAGCATCGTTGATTCCTGTGTCCCGGTCTATGGCGGTCACTTTGAACACAGACTTTCCCTGTAAAAAAAAAACACAAAAAAAACACAGAAGCAGTTGAAAGTCTCCTCATTTACATGTTCACTCATTGTCTGTGGATTTGTGTTATTTAGAGCATGATTTTCAGCAGCTTTGTCACAATATTGACCTAAAAAATACAGCCTCAACACATACTCACACACACTGAACCTCACACAAAGACATGTGAACATCAGAGCGAAAAGCAGATGTCAAAACTGTGCAACAAGTGTGTAATAACTGAATGGTGGAATAAACTGGATGATCTTTTCTCAGTAAAACTTTCCGTAATAAAAAACCTTTCGTTAAGCTTTTTTGTTGTTGATGCAGCACTCATTTAAAATGTACCAGCACTTACCTGAGGAGAATTCTCTTCAACTTTTCCTACGTAGGGAGTACCAACAAATACGGGGTCGAGGTCTGGGACATCAACAACCGTAATGAAGGAAAAGGCAACACTAGAGAAGTAGTTGGTTTCATTAAAATAGCAATGGCCTCCGCCATCCTGTCACGGGACAAATGATGAAATATAAAAAAATGTATGTCTCTTGTTATTGAGAGATTTCTTTTTGCATAAAAGGTATATAATAAATAAAGTGATATTTGAAAATCCTTATAAAACTATCAGGAAAATCTAACTACACATTTGGTGGTATAACCACTGAGTGTGATACAGAATGAATATTTTTGGCTTGCTAAAATACAATTTTGTTACTGTATCAGTTGCATAGTTAATCAAATGATTCACGTCAGGGATCTGTTTAGCCTTACATTTACAAAGGAACAGAACCATTTTATTTAAGCCACTTAATGTTTTTATGTTATGGTTAAGGAATAAATGTAGTGGGTACAAAAAAACAAATTCAACATCAGATCCAACAGACCAAGATCCAACTGTAAATGTTACAGTGCTTCTCAGTCTTTTGTGCCATGTTACAGCAGCAAACGGAATAGTGCCAAAACAAGGTTTATCAGTGAATAATGTAAGTGCAAGATATAACACCAAATTCATAAACAGTAGATGCAAAAGTAAACAGATTAAAAGTTTGAATATGTAGTATTCAAAGTATACATATAAAATAAATAATGGACGAATAAAATATTGAAAATGATATTGTATACATGCATGCTTTATTAAGTGAACTGTCCCATATTAAGGCCAATTAAAACATTTTGGAAAAAATGCTTATTACACTATTTGCAAAGAGATAAGAAGATTGAGTCAAGAGACAGTTAGCTTAGCTTAGCTTAGCTCATCATAATGACATGCAGAGGGAAACAGCTAGCCTGGCTCTGTCTAAAGGTAGGCTAACAAAATCTGCCAAACAGAAACCTCTAAAGATCACAACTTAAACCAGTATATCTAATTTGTTTACATCATACAAATCCAAGATCTTAAAAAACAAATATTTAGTGACTTCCTGGAATCTCTGCTGGTTTCCTGGCAACCTCATGGTTGTGACTATGGAAACAGCTTGAAGCAAATAAACGCATTTCTAAAAAAAAAGTCAAACTAAAGATCCAATCATAATGTCTGTTTACAATAACTCTTGGGTAGTAAACTCCTGCCTGTCATTCATTTATACAGTATATATCTATATGCATACAGTTTATATATATATATATATGCATATGCATAATACTTACAGTTGCGTTGATCTTCAGCCGATAGAAAGTGCTCAATGCAGTAAAATTCAGACTTCCATTTAATCTGACTTCACCAGTTGTGGGCCCAATGCTAAAAAGGCTAAATCCATCATTTGGAGTAACCTACACAACACAGTGTATGTTATGCTTTAATGACATTTGTCGAACATCAGAATATGATATTAATCAATTACATGGTTTAAAAAGGAAGCTTACTTCATCAATGTTGTATCGAACAATACTAGCACTTGAAGTGTCTGCATCAGTGGCCACCACCCTAAACAGAGGCGTATTTACAGGGGTATCCTGATGAATTGAACGGGGATAAAAACAAAGACAGACTAATTAAACACAAAAATGTGTTTCTCAGTGTTAACAACTGTTTGAGAAATTTTGGACAACATGATGGATTGAAAAATGTACACTGGAGTAGAGAAAGTGATGAAAGAAATGTTAAAATAATTGAATGTTTAATTACTTCTGGGATTTCAAAATCATATGAAGATTCCTGGAATATGGGTCGGTTGTCATTGGCATCTTTTAATATGACAGTTAGTACGGCTTCTACCTGTAAGACATTGCATGGTGTACGTTGTGAACATCACAAACAAACTGATATGAAATGGATGATAAAAACTAACTAAACTGTCACTTACAAAATTGGGACCATCCGAGACACCAACTCCAAGAGGCAATACATTACTAGCCTAGAATAAAAAAATTAAAAAAGAAAATACTATATTAAGCAAGCATAAACATGATTAAAATGATATTTCTAAATACTAAATAGTCTCTACTTTCAGCACACCATACCTCTCTATCTAGTTTCCTACTGACTGATACTCTTCCAGTGCTGCTTTCAACAGTAAAGTATTGTGCATTGGGTTCACGGAGTGAATAAGTCAATGGGTCATTTTCTGCATCTGTTGCTTCTATAGTAAAGCCGTAGGCCCCTATGAAAATAATATTGGAGAAACATACATAAATGTGTGCAATATTTGTTAAGTTACAATACAGTACAAAAGTGCACATACATACCTATGGGGGTGTCTTCACATATATCCTTAACATTTCTGTTGATTGTAGGACTGGTATTTGCTGTGGAAACACAGTATAAATAGAATGTTGGGCAGTGAGGTAAAGTCATAATGACAAAATTACAATATGTTGAAGTGAATACTCACCATTAGTGAAGCTGATAAGGAACAACAGTAATATACTTCCTGTGACCACCTCCATGCCTGCAAATAAAAAGAAAGAGCAATCTATCAAGTACAGCTAGTACTTAGTCCATAAATTAATAAGTCAATCGACAGAAAATAAGTGGACAACTATAGACAAACAATTAATTGTCAATTATTGAGCCAAAAGACTATAATAGTCTATGGACATGCTAGTGGTTTAGTAAAAGTTATACTTTGGCACAGTGGTGCTTTGAGCTAAATAAGGTCAGCATAATGTTTACCTTGTTCGCCATCTTGGTTTAGTGTGCATGGTCAGGGCTTCTAACATTTGCTAAGTATTAATGAACACAAAGTAAAGTTGAGAGTGATGGGAATGTCATTAGTTTTAGTATTTGGTCATAACATTTGGGAATTACTGGAATTGTTGAGTCTTTGTAAATTATAGTATGTCCTAGACCTGGACTCTTGTAATGATCTGATACGATGCATAAAATTGAATTGAATTGAATAACAAATTAGAAATTTGACCTGAAGCACTTGATGAAAGATAAAGGGATGTGTGATTGTTGGTACCAAATTTTGCAACAATCCATTTAATAGTTGTCAAGACAGTTTACTTAAAACCAGAAATGTTAACTCCATGTTGGCGATAGAGGAAAAGTCAAGGCCAACGTAATATTCTGGAAAACCATCATTCAACTTTTATAGTTAATTTAACAACTATTGAATTGTTGATGAATTTATTCAATAGTTGAACAACATAAGACAGAAGTTTTTTTTCTTCTGGCCCAAAGTGGTCGACCAGCCCATTGACAGACATACAACATTGATCCTTAAATAAATAAAATCCATTCATGTTCCGACCTTTCAAATGTTTTTTTGTTTTTTGCTGCTTTTCTCTAAATTATTAACATTGAGAAAAAGGTTGCACTTCAACACTGGGATTCTCAGTGGAGTGCTAATCCCAAAATGAAGACTCATGTTTTATATGGACACTTAGTAGAGAAAGATATAGCAATTAATGTTTATTATTAAAATGAATTCATATTTGATTCCTCTTGATTAAACACCAACACCATTTAATGTAATTGTCATTAAGTAATCAGACATATTCAAAAGGGAAGAAAACTACTCTTGCACTGATTTCTATGGGTTTACAATTTAACAGCATGTTGCATATGGCCACACCTGAGCGGAGTGTCATAACATGTAGGAGAGTTTCATTACAGAGAGAGCAGAGCTGCGTCATCTTTTGGCCCCGTGTGATGTGCTCTTTCACCCTCATGTTGTCCTCATGTCAAATTTACCAGTTTTCCCATATCAATGTTCTTTTTAATTAACGCTCTTTGGCAAGTACAAACCTCTACTCTTATTAATTTAGCTGTGTCTTATTCAATTTTTTCAGCTTTTGAAAAAAAACTGAAGTGGTTTTGAAATAGTATTGAGTAAAAGTTGACATATTGCAGTCTGTGTTTATCCATCAACACACATTCCTTTATTTTAGTCAAATTAATTCTTAATTTCTGCTTTCCTAAATCAAACATTAGGTATAATTTCCTATAAATGAGGTTTATTGACAATAAATTCCCAAAAACAAATATGTAAGAAAAAGTTAAAAACAAAAAGTGTCAACAATAGTGTTGATTTTCAATTTTGAACGGAAGACAACACAAGGGTTACTAATCGTAAAATTAGAGGTAATTAGACACTAACGGCTTTATGTAAAATTATTTTAAATCCCTTGTCATGTACATCATGTTTTCCAATTCAAACAAGAACTTGTACACTACAATATGAACCATTTTAATAAAACATGAGCAACATTAGGGAACGGTACTTGTCATCATCATTTTGAAAACAATCTTCAAGAGTCCAACAACAAGTACATTTACAACAAGAACACATTACAGTGTGTCCCTCGGTCTGATTTTAAAGTAATGAATTATCCTACTTAAGAATTAAACAAGTTTATGTTAATGAGGCTTTCTATGGATTATTGAGGCTACCTTAAAATTGTTTGCATTTTGCCACTGTTTCTACTTCGTGTAAAGACAGAAAAGAATTAGAATTTGCATTTTTGGCTGTTATATGCAACGTTCAATCATTAATAAAATGGGAATCTGGAAAATGTTTAATGCCGGGACTTCGGGGAATGAATCACTTTAGTATATCCATGCTGCTGAAAATTGTTTAATTTGAATATGTGTATATTAAAATGACAAGTATAGGTCATAAATGAACCCTATGATTACAGAACAAGATATTTTACCATGTCAGATTAAAAAGATTAGCCCGGTTGTCCTCTTTAATGATCTATTCATTGTGAGCAGAACACATTTGACCACCATCAACCGATGTGGTAACTAAAAACATCTTTTTAACACTTTAAAAATGTAAATTCAATGTAAAACGCAGCAGTCCGACTTACCTGAAGACATTCGCAGAGGAGCTTCTCGTTTAATGATGTCTGAATGAGACCTTTGACTCTGGTTCCTCCTAGTGATTATCGTCTAGTAGTTGTAAACATAAATGATTAACGCGAAAAAGAAACGCACAGCCAATAACACAGCACTAAATCTCCCTGTGTGTGTGTTAGTTAGAAAAAAAACAGACACCCAGAAGCATTTCACTGAAGAGTAATGAATCTAAATATCCACCTGTTTCTTGCTTTCACACATGGCTACATTATGGCTGTGTAAGCCTGGATAGTCCTCATCTCATCGCTGGCTTACCAGCCCTGTCACCAACAATACATGGCATCCCGCCATACTGGGTCACCAGTGCCCATACCCCAACTCTTTTGTTTAAGTGGTTGCTCCTGTTGTCATGGCTTCCATTGAGAAAACCCAATGTGACCAGGGCCCTTTCTAAAACGTGGCTCATGAGAACCAATCAGTGGACCAGTGCCTTTTGCAGAAAACAGATCCATGTTCCTCACTAATGAGCTCTTCCCAGTAATCCCACCCTTTTGGCCTGTTCTAATTAAACGTCATCACACAAAGGATTAGCTTCTCTTTTGCCCACTGGATTCATTGAAGTCTTTGGAATGGAGGGAAAGCATGTATGCAATAAATGTTGTGTATGTTCCTGACAACGGATATTTAGTCAGACAGGATTCTTTGGTTTAAGAGAGATTCCCTTTAAATGCCACAAAAGTAAATATTTGTGTTATGAAACAGATAAAAAGCACAGCCTAAAGGTACTTGCTACTAATTTTTAAATATTGAGCTGTCACACTTGCACTGCAAGTTGCCTTTTTAATAGGGATATAGGTGTTTTAACATCTGAGAGTCTACAGTCACGCTTGTATTTCAGCCAGGCTTAGAAGCAAAATTAGATGCTGATGTCCACCTGCTAACATGGTGAAAAGGCAATGTTTACATGCTGATGCTTAGCAGGTATGGTGTTCACCGCTAAGTTTACCTTGTTAGCATACTAGCATTTGCTAATTAGCAATTAACACAAAGTAGCCTGAGGGTGCTGGAAATGTCTTAACCCTTGTGTTGTCCTCCCAGGTTTAAAAGGGACAAAAATTTGACATTGTGTCCCTTTTTCAGACTTTTTTTTTAGTTGTCACTAACACCACCTTTCAGTACTTTTTGGTATTCATCGTCAATAACCCTCATTTATGTAGAATTATATCTAATATTTGAGTTAAAAAAGCAGAAATTATGAATTATTTTGACTAATAGTTAAGATCAGAGGATAAAAGTGATCAATTGTATTTTAAAGAGCATTGAATGGAATCCAATTCATTTTTTTGGGGTAGTTTGGTTGACCTTTGTTTTGTTTTTTTCAGATGTAGACATTTTTAAAGGAGTCAAATTTGACCCGAAGACTACAGGAGGGTAAAATATTTGGTATTTGGTCATAAACCAAAGTATTGGACAAAGTGAAATTTTGACCTGACTGCTAGAGGTAAAAGATATGAATAGATAATAAAAGTTATTACAATTCATTTTTAGGGTAACATGATTGTAGTGCCTGTACCAATTCTGCTATCATAGCTAAAAACAGGATTGGGATGCTGATTTCTTTAAATGACCTATTGTGTTTCAAATGTCAGAAAAAGTATCAAAGTGAGTCAGATCAGCGTGCATGATGAAAACATTTAGTTAGTTGACCAGAATATGTGACATTTTCTAAAGAGGCAAACAACCAAAGGCATGTGCTAAGAAAACACAGGACATTATCATTTACATGCTCATAAGGAACATCAATCTGGGTATTGATGACAGACATCCCAGAAATATGTTCCCACAATCTAATCCAATTAGACTTTGGTTTATGATTTGCAGTATTGAACACAACCCTGCCACTCCTGACCAGGCAATAAAGATGTAGAAATATGTAGGAACGTCTCCAAAGCACTTCCAGTAAACAGAAACAACTTGACTAGAGACCAGCTTGCAAAGGGGTCATCCATCTTTGAATTTGGCCTTCTTTGAATCTTGCTTGGTCGTAATGCTATCGCAGTGATATATTTATAAATACTGTATATTTTTTATGCATTTTGCCATGATCACACACACCCACACATAAACACACACACACACACACACACATACACACACACACACACACACACACACACATAGACACATACACATACACACACACACACACGCACACACACACACACACACACACACACACACACACACACACGCTGTCAGATCTGGTAAAAATCTAAATTGAATCAATGACTCAATGATCCAAGGGTTATTCAGGGTGTTGTCTTAGATGATAAAATAAATCCTGAAGCACACTAGTTCATACAGGTTCAACATTTTTCATAACTATGACATGAGAATATAAAATGCAAACAAATAATAATACCAGTTTACTAGCGCCAATACATAAGCATGCTTGAAGGTCTCACACAAAATGAATAGTTACTGTGTCTGATATCATTTATACAATCTAGCATACCCTTCCACCCCTTTTTTCTCTTTTAGTGATAGAATGGGTTGGAGTCCCTGTATTTTATACACTTAGTCTTTCTTTTTTCCTTCCAGTTAACAGAGTCAGTATCCTTGTTTTTTCCAGTAGAAAAAATACATCCGGCTACTGAAGCATCATTGTTTCGATTATCCACTTTCTCATGTTTGAGGACATTTGTCTCTCTGAGTTTTGCGGGGTAATAACTGTGTCTCAGTGTACATCTTTTTGTTTCACATGGTTGGGTTAATACCAAAAATGTGATGAATAACTGCTCACAAAAATGTAGTCTGGTACACTGCATCAAGATCTAAGATGGGTTAGTGTGTTAATGGATTCCTTATGAAGACATTTCTCACCACACAGTCAAAAGAAAAGAATACACAATGAAAATCTATACTAATGGCTCTGTGTTTTTTAGCAAGTGTGAAAAAATGAAGGAAGATGTCCTGTATATAAAAAAGCTATAGACTTTAAATCATATTAATCCTGCAATGTGTCTAAAGTCAACTAGCATGGGCCTCTACACAGACATAACTGAGAAGCAGTGGTGAAAGTAACTATGTATATGCCCAAGACTGTAGGTGCAATTTTGAAGTACTTTATTTTCTCAATTTCCTGCTGCTTTATACTTCCACTACAACTCTGGGGAAAATATTGTGCTTTTGATCCCACTACATTTATCTAAAAGCTATACTGCATATTAAGATTTCAAACAGACCTACAGCTCATATGATCAACAGAATATGATGAATCATAAATTAAACGTCCCGATGAAGTATACTACTACAACTTTTAATTGTGACAGTATTCATATTTTGTTATGACAACTTTTACTTCAATAAAAATGTTGCCAAAGAATCAAATTTACATTTGTCCAAATATTTGGATAGAACACAATAACCAGTATTATTAAAATACGTTAGGCTACCCTAAAAACCTTATAATTAGGCATTCTCTTTCTCTCTCTCTCTCTCTCTCTCTCTCTCTCTCTCTCTCTCTCTCTCTCTCTCTCTCTCTCTCCCACACACACACACACACACACACACATTCACACACACACAATTTCTCTCCTAGAATACAAATGAACTCTTTTCATAAGGCGACCCTGAACTTTCGAGTCACACCAACACACTTTATTCTGTTCATTACGGTAAAAATGACAGCATGGCGTGTGCTCTCTGCTCTGGGAATGCGCAGAAATGGGGGTGTAACAGGGAACTGCAGAAATTCAAAGCAACCGTGGGGCTGGATTCCCTTTTCCAAAACCAAAAACTGGCAATTACGGAAACAATTATCGGTGGTTATAAAACCAGAAACCCGCACAACATACAGACATGATGCGGTGATAAAATGAGAGTCTAGTGTTATAGCACCTTTTTTACAGCAGTGGTGAAATCCACGGAATGTTCCACACGGGAACAGCTGACCGTAGGATGCCGCACTTAACCTAACGAGATGTGAACATTACAAGAGAAATATCAATGATCAGATGTTTGCATATTAACAATCAGGTAACTACACTGCTGCTCTTGTTATCGCTTTGTCTCGGTTGAATTTTGGAGATTTACGGTGCGTGTTTACGGCAGATTGTTAAACGGGTTATTAGGGCTGTCATCCTGCTCAACCTCCAGCCCCTCCTTGTTTTGCTGCCACCGAGTGCGATGTTGTAATGTTTACATTTAGTCTATGTATACCGCTGCTGCCCTCCTTAGACTCTCTCTCTTCGTTAGGTGCATACTTCTGGATGCATTCTGAAGACTACAAACGCTTCCATGCTTTGCAGCATTCCAAACAGACCAAGAGATTGTGCTTGATATAATTCATAAGGCCCAATTAGAGAGCTTGATAATCCTCAAGTGCAGCATCACATCAAATATTTTGCTTCTCCATTTGCTGACCTATAAAAACGGCGAAATTACGTATTAAAGCTGATAAGAGGGGTTTCTCACTTGATCATGCAAGTGCAATGTTACATAACCGGCTAGTGTAGTAGGACACTGTGGCCTCCAATGAGAGTTAAAACAGACTGTGGGCCATTAGTTTTAGACCCAAAGGCAATGTCTCGTACAAAGCTATTTAATTAAAATGCAATTTTACTTTTGGTAGAAATTGGTTTGATGTTTTAAAATGAGACAGCTTGCCACAAGAGAGATGATGCAGCCTAGTTGGGAAATTCTTAAACTTTAATGGTCAGCGATGCTCAACTGAGTAAATAGACCAGGTTCCTCATTTTGGAGTTTAATCTGTAGAAACATTTCTAATTATTATGTACTTATAGTGAATGTCAGTGGTGAAAAAAAATAGATAATTTACTTACTTACCATTTAAACATTCTGCATCACAATTCCTGCATTCAGAATTTAACTTAAGAAAATATAATATCAACAAAATGAGCTTAGAGTAGGCTACTCATTATGCAAAATAAGAAATATTACTGGATCATTATTACTAATGCATTTAATTAATATATTGGGGTGAAGCTACCATCTAATGAAATGCGGTTGGTTAAGTATTATCTAAAAAAAATCATCACATATCAAAGAAAATAAAGTAGAAGTACCTCAGAGTTAACTAAAGTGCAATGCTTCGGTAAATGTACCTTGCTACTTTCCACCACTATTATTTCAAAAAGCACTGTAGAGCTGGCTGTGCTGTTCATGGCAAAATACAGAGGAATGGAAAGGGGGATGAAAGAAGGTCAGAGCATTATTTGGGTCTGTTATTGTTCTGTTAGGGTTGTGGATATTTAGTTAAATAATATTTTCACAAGGCTCAGCTACAGTCAATAGGAACTGCTTGTTTTGATACATTATGGCAAAGCTGTCTGTTGTCTGTATTTGATGCGCGCTGATTGGTTACTCAGAACAGGAGGCGTGGCTTCGTCATAACAATGCATTTCAAGAAACATACACGCGCCAAGGAATGTTTCCTGTCGTAGCTAAGGTTACATTTTCACATGTATTAACAGTATTTTCCTGGTCAAGTAAACGCTGCCGTTAACGGACAGACCATTTTGCGGTTTCTGGAGAAAACGGATTCTCTATACAACAGTTAAAAGCTTGTGTTAGCTGACAAGCGTTAGCAAGCTAGCAGCTCCGTCCGACATTGTCAGAAATCTGTCGGAGAAAACAACAGGCTGTAACGTTAGTTGCTGTCAGATAGTGGTAACGTTATTCGGCTAGAGGCGGTTACGTGCAAGGATAACTTGATGGGACACGACATTTCGGAGGCTGAAACACCTGCCATCTCCCTTTCTCACCGAGCAAGCAAACTAGCTAAGAAAGTAAGATGTGGTCTGTGTTGTTGGCCAACTCACATAGCTAGCTAAACCTGTCCATACAGTTCTGGTCTATGGTGTAACATGTTAGCTACATGGATAGAATATACATTGATAAATGAGCAGATGTCCTAAACACGTAGCTAGCTAGTAGCATGCTGGCTAATTCTTGCCAACAGCAGTTAAACGCAGCTGGTGATTCTGGACAAAGCGATAGCCTAGCTTGGCTAAAGTTAGCAACTCTCCTTCAACGGGGGACGTCGAACATGCCTTGACCTACAGTTGCCAGGACAATAATGTTTTTAATGTTCGCAGTGACGTTTGTGGGGATTTGCGTTATACTTCTAAGAAACTGTGTAACGGCACTGTTGCCTTCTAAAGTGTATGTATAGCAGCACGCTGTACTGCGTGCCTTCCAGATCTTTTGTTGTTGCTTTGTCTTTAGAGCACATGGCTTTCCGTGTTTTTGTTCAGGCAGGATACAGCGACCCATGTTTATCCTGTCCCCGAAAATACTGCATTAATTCCACTGCCACTTTAATACTAGCTAATGCATTCACTCTGTTTGATTAAATACACATGTAAACGATTTGCAATAGGCCTACCATACAATTGAAAATGTAAGTATGGGATGTGTATAATCTAAACTGACGTAGCCTACGCTTGTGACCTTTTTCTTTATTAGAAATTACATGAATTTGGTTAAAAATGGCATATACCTTATTAAGTCTAGCTAAATAGGCACCTGTAGTGGACATTATACTGTTATTTGTCTTATACGTTTTGACACTTGTTTTAAACATGAACTTTTTCCATTGTATCTTACAAAGCCGTAATTGAAAGTGCTACTGAGATATTGGAGCATGTGAACATTAACTATAGTAAAATAAGTTTGGTATTTAAAACAACGGTCATGATGACTCATTATGAAAGGCAAAGGCCATCTCACAAAAGATAAAAGGCAATGTTGAATTAATTATGATCCAGGCATTGTGTTATTTCAGTTAGCCTAATAGCTGGTATGATTTGCACTGAGAAATGATGTAAAGGAAAATTCCCCATGCCTATCTCTATGTATGTGATGATATGGGGTTATTTTAATTCCAAAGCCCAAGGGAACTTTATCAAGATGTATAGTATCCTGGATCCATGAAATAGCTGGCCTTTAAAAATAAAAATGTGCCTGCCTATATGGGAATCTACATAGGGGTGTGTTATACTTATGCCCCCTGTATTTGAAGGAAGAACATTTGTTTATTTACAATACATTATTCATTCACAAATAAAATTGGTTGTTGTTTGGTTGGATTTTCCTAAAAAATTCCTAATTAAGGCATTAAGATCAATTTCCAAAAGTTTCAATACTCTTTTAATACTCTTTTAAAACTTAAGCATGGGTGTGTAAACTTTCTCAAGCCACTGTCTGTGTGTGTGTGTGTATATGTATAT
>NC_048416.1:11113423-11135953 GCF_013103735.1 Etheostoma cragini | reverse complement strand
TATATACACACACACACAGACACAAGCTCTGTAGCATAATATGGTTGTGATTTTGTCAACTGGTGTGTTTTTACAGGGTTAGGACAATCAGAGGCAACATAGAAGTGCCTCTACTGTACAGTTTCTTTTCCCAGAGTGTGACTCGTCTGCACGACGTCACCAATGCGACCATGGGAAATAGCAGTAAATAGGCTGCCACCAACAGCCCCCTTAAACCCGAGGAGGTTCCTTGGAGAGCCCTGCAACGCCCCAGTGTTTCTCAGGAGAAGGTAACAATTCTGCCTGGTCTTTCCTGAAGACAATTTTCTTATAAAGTACATTGTATTAATTTATTAAAAAGTAGCGCTGACAGTTAAACACGTTAACGGCGGTAACAGAAACCTTTTTTTTATTTGCAAGATTAATGTTCTTTTTGGCGTTGCAAACTTTGTAGTTTTTTTCACATGCTGTTGCAACAACAAGCAACGTTAGAAAAACAACACCACACCAGACTGGAAACAAAACAACAGACACGCCGCGCAGACTTGTTTAGGCTAGCGAGCCGGCCAAAGAGTAGTAACGTTACGTTTTGTGTGGATGGTGAACGCGAGACACCGAAATGGATGCCAATAAGATTCTGAATTGTAAGTTTACTTTCTAAAAGTTGCCAAATGGTTCCATTGACAAGACCACTGTGATATGTGGGTTTTGTCGTTGTGAACTGAGCTATCATCGCAGCACGTCTGAAATACCACTTGATGGCCCCTTGTCAAAGTATTTTTTTCACAGTTTTAATGATGGTCAGTGTTCCATTGTGTGAGAGATTATTTGCTCCAAGTGAGAATGTTACGTGTGAAGTTGAACACCACAGTAGCCTATACGCCAATGGTGTTTATTACTTAAAAAAATCCACCGATCCACTTTTCCATGTTGATAAGAGAATTAAAATGAGAAAAAATAATGGGACAAATAGAAATAAAGGGACATTTAGAATGTATAAAAAATATGCGATTGATTGCGAGTTAACTATGACATTATTGCGATTGATCATGGTTAAATAATTTAATCGTTTGACAGCACTACTAAAAAGTGTGTTTCACCATCAAATGTCAGCTTTGTGTGGCTCAGGTACCAACAGCTGGAAAAAAAAGTCAAATGCACCTTTTTTCTCCTCAACATAATTTTAAAATGAAAACACTCTTGTTAGATCTGAAGACAGCGTCATCAGATGTTATCATTACAACAAAAATAATATTGCATGCAAATATGGCATATATTGTTATAATATTTTGACAGCATAAGAAAGAACTGCACACTGTACCTCCCCTTAGTGCAATTCTTTTCCTTAAACAGTATTTGGATGTGTGGGCATATTATGTGTTATTTATATTGTTCCATGCAACTTGTTTCCAAGCCTCTATCCAGCAAAACTACACACTGACTCATGATTCTCAAGCACCATAAGCCCACATGTCAACACACACTAAACAAAACCTCAATAGTATGACATGCTTGTTTCACCCAACCCCAAAATATTTAAATTGTAAAAGGGGGGGAATATTGCTACATTGTGTGTATCAAGTGTATGGTTGTAAGTACTGGCTTATGCACCAATTACCTAACATTGATGCCAATAATTTAAGAAATATGCAACTTCTTTTATTTAGAGCTACAATTTATTGAACTATATGTGACTTTTTTTCCCTCTGTGTGACGTTACAGCCTACCAGTCAGACGCCAGTGGGGGAGACGAGACAGACCTGTACTGCACACTTCTCTGATCCAGGATGAGAACTTCCATCATCTGCTTTTCTCGCAACATCACCAACAGGTTCCTTTAGATGACTCCAGACAATACAGCCACACCAGCACACCACCACGCATGCTTCACCCTGCTGCTCACCTGCCCCAGCAGAGCCCCATCATGGTGGATCTACATGACCAGGTAACCGAACAAGAACAAGCTGATGGATAAAGAAGTTACAACATTTATTAAACATGATTTGCTGTCTAGTCTGACCAAAGTATTCCAGAGTAATATGCAGATTTAATATGAAACATGCCGGGTGTTACATAGTGGTATATAATGTAATAATATAATGAGTTATTTTTGCAGGCAGACTTCTGTTTCAGGCAGATTGTGGAGTCACCCCATGTCTCCCCCCATTTCTTTTCTTAAAAGATGCACCAGGGATCCGTTCCAATATCATACACTGTGACGACGGTGACGACCCATGGATTTCCCATCCACACCGGGCAGCCCCTACCAGGGTGCAACACTCAGCAGCTCCCAGCATGCTCGGTAATGTTCAGCGGACAGCTCTCTCTGCTCTGCTGCCTTCCTCCTCCTGTGAGTTTGAAAAGGAAGAGCCCAAATGTCAGTGGCATCCATGTAGCACGCCATACCAGCCATGCAATCTGTCACTGTTCATGACTAACAAATAAGCTGCTGCTGTTACTGTGCAGAACATTTGGTTTAGTTCTGACAAACCGTTAAGCAACATGACATTTGATACTGTTGTACATTTGGTTTGTGTGGAAACAAACAGACTTTAAAATGATAATTAGTGTGTTGTCAGTGCTGTGACTTTATGTAATGCATCGCTTCTATTCACTACGCTTTTTTTTATTATAAATGCCTTACTGCAAATTTTCTTTGGTTAGGCAGAGGCTTCTTCAAAGTGTTATGTTTTGTTGTTGACACAAATAATACAAAAAATAACACTGACACACTTAAATTAATGTCTGCTCTTGTGTGTTTTTCTCTCTCCTCAGCTCATCCAGGCATGTACCATGCAGCATATGCCAGTGTCTTATCAAGCCTTTCCACCCCTGATCTCCAGTGAACATTTTGTATTGCACCCAACGCCATCTGCACCCCCCCACCAGCCGCCACACCTCACTCCTTTGGGCCAGTTCGTCCCTTTACAGCCTCAGCACCCACGCATGGTGAGTAGTCCGTGACATACTCATGTTCAATAATGAACACATAGTAAATGTAGAATTTAACCACTAGTTTGTTGATTTGCATACATACTGTATGTTTTTTACAAACGGTTTTTATGTACAAAGTAGCACTAAGATCAAGTAAAACAAGTACAGAGTCAAGAACTTTGTCTGCTGCAGTTAGAAGGTCATTAGTAATTTTCACGAGTGCCATCTCTGTGCTGTCGTGCTTTCTAAATCCTGACTGAAAGTCCTCAAGTAAACTATTCCTATGTAGAAGTTCACACAACTAATTAGCAACTACATTCTCAAGGATCTTGGAGAGAAAGGGGAGATATAGTTTGCTAATACCTCAGGGTCAAGGGAGATTTTTTTCAGGAGAGGTTTTATTACAGCTACTTTAAATAGCTGCAGTACATAACCTGTTAATAGAGACATAGTGATCATATCTAGTAATGGAGTGGTAACCACGGGTAACGCTTCTTTAAGTAGCCTCGTTGGGATAGGGTCTAAGAGACAGGTAGATTGCTTTTCACTTTATCATATCTCCAAAGTTATAGGCGTGATTTAAAATGGTTGGTATGGTATTTTACTTTCAATGTGATCTCTCTCTCTCTCTCTCTCTCTCTCTCTCTCTCTCTCTCTCTCTCTCTCTCTCTCTCTCTCTCTCTCTCTCTCTCTCTCTCTCAGTCTCTTCAGAGGGTAGACAATGAAGTTGACCTAAGAGGGGACCAGCACCCATTAAGTACTTTCTCATACCCTCCCTCTCATCACCCACCAGCGCTGCCTCCTTCTCTGCCCCTACAGTATCTTCCTCAAGAGCCTTTGCACCAGGAGCTTCCCTTTGGAGTGGTAAGACAGCCTCCTACACATTTTCAGTCTTTTTATTTTCCTGGGAAATGGACACTTATGACTTATTTTTAGCATGATCTGCTTCACACCTGTTACATGGTCACACATTCACAGCTAGTGGCTGTCCAGCACACAGGGCATCTGCAGGTCTTGAAAAGTCTTCAAACGCATTGGCTTTGCGTTCTTAAAGAATGCCTTAGAGGTTATTAAAAGGTTTTTAAAAAAGTAATGTTAGTTATAAAATGTTTATGTGTTTGAGGGCAGTCGGAGAATGGGATTGTTTGGAAAGTGGATTTTGCGTTACAGTCAGCACCATCACACCTGAAGCAAACACCATCCCTATTGCCGGATAAAACGGCTATGAAACTCATTGTTTGATAATGGGAAGGTGTTTTAACAAATCTACCCGTCCATTTTAAGCAAGTGGCAGCCTCCATGATGACTTTATCCGGTGCCATCGCGGAAGTTCCAAAAACTGCATTTCCTTCAATTGCAACTTGAAGTTTGCTCCGAAAGGGAGTCAATCCCCATAGACCCCCATGTTAAAACGCCCAACTTTAATGCAGAAATAAACAAGTTTACCGCCTGGTACAGAAAAACGGTTTTGGTCAATTTCCCCCTTTATGAAAACTGTATAGGGAGTGAATAATTTTCCAACTCACCCATTTCAATTAGATCAAGGCTTATAGTTATGCATAATTAAGGCTCTTTGCCTCTTTTTTGGATTAACCCAGAGTTAGGTGACGTCAGGCATTGCCAACATGGTGAGGGCAGGAGCTGCCCACTTTGAGCTTAATTTTTTGCCTTTCTACGTCCACATATCACACGTGATTTTATGCCACTTACCCAGGTTCAAGTCACATTGATGCAATTAATTGGATCATTAGGAATTATTGTCAAACACTGCTGGAAAGTACTGAAGGAAAAGTAATGTATTAAAAAATAGATGGAGCTTTCTGGCCCCTAAACTCCTAAACCAGCTGAAAACCAATGCATGTGGGTATTTAGTAGTGTTGTTGATGGATTCAGGTCCAAATGGCAGTGTAAAAGGGGAGTCTAATTGATTAATTAATTTTGGAAATAAAATAAAAAGTGTTCTGATTTATGCATGACGCTAAATCTCTTTTAGAGTTTAAGATGGACAAACCTTTGCTGGAAGAAAAAAAAAAGAAAGAAAAAAGCTAGCGAGGCTCAAAAAGCAAACGCATCAGTTAAATCCAATACACAAAAGCTTATTTTGCTCTAGCATATAATAATAATGTATATATATTATATGTAAGTATCCTTGGTCTGAGGTACCCTCCACCAACTCTTAAGCTGCCACGTGTTGTATCTTCTGTATGTAACAGTTGGAGATCCAGGATTTTGTTCCCTTTTTTGAGATTGTTGCAGCCCAAAATGCCTAATTTTGTGGTAGGTTTAAAAAGATTTTTAGATTAAGGTTGAGATTTCTTTTTTATTTTCGGAAGAGAAAGTGACTTTTTTTTTAAAAATATTTCTTTAAAAAATAAAAAGGAAACATGTTTAAGGCAGAATAAAACTTCTCTGGGCTGAGTTTTCCTATTGACCTTCCCAAAAACGCTAATGATGCTGCAGGACTGTTCCCCTTTTACTTTGGAAATCTTGACTTTCTACGTTTTCTTATGTATTTCGAATGTATAATATAAAAATGGCTGGTGATTTTAAGACAATAAAATTATAATTTATTGAATGAATCAAATTTGAACATATCTGTCAGTGGCTTGTTGATCCTGGACTGGGACACACATTCATAAGGTTTGATAAAGTGCTTATTGGACTGATCATTGCACTTAGAATAACGAGTGTCGCTGTCCTCAATTTAGATCATCGTTTATGTATCATCTCCGTTTTTTCCTGCATCAACTGTGTGTGTTTGTGTGTGAGCGCGTCAGTCGTGGTGGGAACTGAGCAGCCCCGCCCGCTGCAGAGAGCCGACAGGATTAAAACAGCAGCACATTGAAGTGACTTAAAGAGTGAAAAAACATCAGGGCGTATATTGATGTTAAAATGTGTAAAGGTTGGCAGGGGAGTCTGAAATGTTTTTCACGGCCTGTCGCTGTACGTTTTCTTGGTAAATGTGAGATGTTTGAGTCACACAAGTCTTTATATCAGAAATAAGGAAATTAATTTGGCGTCGTCACATACCGATGCAATGTCTGGCACGTGGGACTGCTGTGATTGTTGAAGTTGCACGGAACTCCGGTTATTTGCAGAATAAGTTGTGGTGATTAGTAAAAATTGCGAGTCGCACCAGTTTCGCGTTGATTGGTTGAATTTGCCTGAATTGTTGCAACTGTGACCTTGCACTTTTCTGGAGGACTTAAGAATGGTTACAATACTGTAAAAATGTTCTTGCGTGGGCAGCTCTCAGGATTTTTTGGTTCCCCAAGAATCTTGTCTTTATTTCCTTAACACTGTACTAACTACTGGAGTACAGTGTACTAACTACTGGAGTACCGTGTACTAACTACTGTACTGACTGCTAATGCCGTCAGACTTATCTTAAATTTTCTATCATTATAAAAGTGTATATTACTTTGACGTTTACTTTAGTCACAGACTTCTGTTCTACGTAATTCCTTAAATCTCTGTGTGTTTCTCCTCAGCCATATCCCCACATGCTGCCCCGGCGAGTGAGTGGACAAAGATATCGTTTGCAGCAACCTCTCCCCCCTCCTCCTCCCCCTCCATCTTACTACCCAGGCTTCCTTCCTTACTTCCTGTGAGTACCTGCATTAAAATCTCCCTGTTTTATGAAGTGTAGCGTGAACGTGGTGTTTTACTAGAATGAAAAATACGTTCTACTCAGTTACTGGCATTAGTGATCAACTTTTACAATCACTGCGGCTGAGTTAGGGTTGATTATATACTACACCCTGGTTGTGCATCTCTGCTTTTCAAAAATAAATTGAGTGAAGAAGTAGAAACGATGATTTACACTAGTTAATACTAGCCTACTACTACACACTGCTGGTGTTTGCAGAGCAGGTGCTGCTTAAACAAAGTTCCCACTACAGAACTTTCATTTTCTGCTCACCTGCACTTCTTTTGAGCTCCCACTCAAACCTCATTCAAGTGAACCTCATTCGACAGTATGTAAAGATATCTAGTGGGCTAAATATCTTGACCTGTCGCAAACTCTACCGGAGCCCCTAATTTGCTTGGAACTGTAAAAAGGCTGGTTAAATGTACCTTTTCTGTATCGGCTCCTCGGCTCTGGAATAGCCTGCGTATTTACGAGTACAAATAGCAATGCAGATTAACACCAGATGATTTCCTAGGCTAATGTGGACTTGGCACAGTGCTTCGGCTGTGCTTCCAACCAATAAAGTCCCAAGTCAATATCAGCCTAAGAAATGTGTCTAATCTTACTCTGCGTTGCTTTTTGTACTTGTTGTGAATACGCAGGCCACAAGAAGTAATTCGTTTTTTTTTTGTGTTTTTTTTTTTACTCAAAACAAGTTAACCTTGAACATAAAATTGCATTCACTACGCTAAGCTAACTACCTGCGGCGCTGCCGGTGTTGCACCGGACTAAAACAATGCGGGCACTGAAATAAAAAATGCGTTGGCCCAGATATCTACAGCTATGGGAGACCATAATAAGCCCTATTTACACAAACAATGGCATGTAAGACACACTTTTATTCTTTTCTTGCAATTAATCTGTTTAATTATATGTTTATGCGATTTCACAAGTTTCAATTTGTTTCTTGACTTATTTCTACTTTGCACTAAAGTTGTTACATGTTGTACGGTATTACATCATGTTCCGTTTCATTTCTCGTACGGGTGCTTTCTTCTGAGACTAGACTTGGAGATTGCTACTGGTAAAAGATCTAGTAGCCCACTCAGTAAGTTATTGGAAGGCATGTTGACTAGTGTACAGCAAACTGACTACTTCAAACAACTTGTAGTGGGAACTTAGCAGTTAGTGTAAATGTTTCTCTTTGCTCAGGTCAATGCTTCCTGTGCCTCCAACAGCAGTGGGCCCAGCCATCAGTCTAGACCTAGATGTGGATGATGTGGAGATGGAGAACTATGAGGTTAGTGTGATGCATTTTTTGTTGTTTTTCCTTTTTCTTTTGTTTTTGTCATAAGTGTTCAATCCTTTGTAATTTACTGTAAAATTATAATTTCATTCAAAGATATTGATGGTTTACCATCATTTGAAATATTTAGGTATTTAGAACAGTAGAATAAGTACTAAAATTACTCCTATGAATTCTGACATTGCAGAATTCATGTGTGTAAAAGTGTAGAGATTCATTTACAATAAACTTATACGCGGCCATAAATTATAAAAGCGAAGGAAGATTAACCTGGGCTCGACATTAAGGCTTGTACGCTTGTCCAGGACAAGTGCAATTTTTGTAGGACAAGTGGAAGAGATATTGACTTGCCCCACCGGACAAGTTAATATTGTAATACGATGTAAAGTGTTGTCTTTTCCTAGTTTTACATTATACATGTACACACACACACACACACACACAGAGACATCCACTCACGCACAGAGAGACACACACAGACGTACACACATTATAGTAAAATTATGTAATTTTATAAACTTACCAAACTGTTCTAGCTGTTCTATTATTTACCTTTTCTCCACTAAGTCATTAAATCGTTTCTGATTGTTAATGAAAAATACCATTGTGTAAATAACATTTTGTCAAAACACCAATAGTTAACCTTTCAATATCGTCGCAGTATCGGCTTCAAGGTATTGTGTGATACTTGATTTTTTTTCAACATTTTGTGGCAAAATCCATTGTTATGTCTAGAGAATTATTTTAGATATAGTATTTAAAGTTCAATTCACTAGTAACTCTAGTCAAAAAGTATCATATATTAACGAATATCTCAGAATATAAACTAAAAATATCAAATTAATGAGAATTTAAAATATTAAATTAGAATCTCAATTTTTTGGCATAGTATCTCAATATGTTGACTTTTCTCAAAATATTGGCTCAGTATCAATATAGATATTAAGTTTTGAGAGAATATTGAGATACTGAGCCAATATCTTGAGATATTGAGTTTTGCTGCGGGGGAAAGAACATAAGGACCCCGGGGAGTGGCTCCACAGAGCTAGGTTAGTAACAGGCATTTCTGGGACATGGATGCAAACAAATGGAAAGATAAAGGGGAGAGGAGCTCAGTGTGTCAAAGGAAGTCCCCCAGCAGTCTAAAACTAATTCAGCATAACTAAGAGAGACAGGGTTAAGAGAGGAGCCTGGTCCCCTGCCTTATCAGGCTGTACTGCCCTGAATTGCTCTAGTTTTATTATATTATTGATTAGATGAAAGATGAATCTGATAACTATGACAAGAAGCAGGTGGGCCAGGTTAGGCGGACGCTGCAACTCATCACTCCCTAACTATAAGCTTTATCAAAGAAGAGAGATTTAAGTTTACTCTTAAATGTGGTGATGGTGTCTGCCTCCCGAACCCAGACCGGAAGCTGGTTCCACAGTAGAGGAGCCTGATAGCTGAAGGCTCTGGCTCCCATTCTACTTTCCCATTCTACTACAGACTCTAAGAATCACAAGTAACTCTAAATTCTGCAAGGGCAGTGCTCTAGTGGGCCAATAAGGCACTAAGAGCTCTTCAAGATATGATGGTGCTTGACTATTTAGAGCTTTGTAGGTCAGGAGAAGGATTTTAAATTCAATCCTGGATTTTACAAGAAGCCAATGCAGAGAAGCTAATACAGGAGAAATATGATCTCTTTTCTTAGTTCTTGTCAGAACACGCGCTGCAGAATTCTCGATCAGCTGGAGAGTCTTAAGGGACTTATTTACGCATCCTGATAATAAAGAATTAAAGTAGTCCAGGCTGGAAGTAACAAATGACCGGATATTCCTAATTTGGGCAATGTTACAAAGATAACTAAAGGCTGTTCTTGAGGTTTGTTTTAAATGAGCGTTGAAGGATATATCCTGATCAAAAATAACTCCTAGATTTTTGACAGTAGTGCTGGAGGCCAGGGCAATATCATGCAGAGTAGCTATATCCCTAGATAATGAAGTTCGGAGTTGTTTAGGGCCCAGCACAATAACTTTAATACAGAAGATTGTAGGTCATATTGACATATTGATCATATCTAGTAATGGAGTGGTAACCTCGGGTAACGCTTCTTTAAGTAGCCTTGTTGGGATGGGGCCTAAGAGACAGGTAGATGGCTTTTCACTTTATTATATTTCCAAAGTTATACGTGTGATTTAAAATGGTTGGTATGGTATTTTACTTTCTCTCTCTCTCTCTCTCTCTCTAGGCTTTACTGAATCTAGCGGAGAGGTTGGGTGAAGCAAAACCACGTGGACTCACTAAAGCTGATATAGAGCAACTTCCGTCCTACAGATTCAACTCAGAGAATCATCTATCTGAACAAACGCTGTAAGCCTTCTCCTCACACTTTAAATAAACAAGCCACTTATATTCAGTCAATAGAGATGTATGTACGTATATCTTGGTAACTCACTCCTTTCTTCTCCTTAGGTGTGTTGTGTGCTTTAGTGACTTTGAGTGTAGGCAGCTACTTCGAGTATTACCTTGTAACCACGAATTTCACGCAAAGTGTGTGGATAAATGGTTAAAAGTAAGTTGATGCCAGTTTTAACAGAACATTTTTTCATAGTGTCCTCATAGTTTGATTGAATGTTTTGAAATGTTGTGCTTAACATCTTTATGCTTCGTGTTTCCGCTTGACTTCCAGACCAATCGCACGTGTCCCATCTGCCGAGCCGATGCCTCGGACGTACACCGGGAGGGGGAGTGAGGACTGTCTCTGAGTGCTGAACTGGAAAGCTGCACACACCAGAGTCTGTCCCAAAACTGGGGACGTCTGCCACCTAACCTGCATCCTCCAGTAGATATAGCTTACCAACCCACCACTCCTGCCCCTTCCTAAATGATAAGCAATCCAGGATTGTTTACTGGAGCCTGCTGTTCCTCTGCTGTGCTTCATTGTCCAAGTCTCATGAAACCCACTGCCTGTCGCAGCCTATAGCCAGAGTTCTGGGATTGCCAGCCAGTTCTTTCTCTGCCCCCTCAATGCAGATTCCAAAGATTTCCCCAACAATGCATTATTTGCTGCTTTTGTTTACAGGGTTTCATTTTTACTTAGTGGATTTGGTTGTGGTGTTCATGAATAGTGGGAGTCCTGCATTGGAAGAATTGAGTCAGGAGCCTGGAGGATGATAGGCTGGACGCCTTGTGCAATTAGCAGAATATAATAGGAATACTTCAACACGTGCATCTGTGTTTTGGAGGCTATGCCTGACCATCATAGATGCATGCTTGTCTAGGTGTTGGGCAAAGTGACTTGTTAATAATGTATGTTCTGCAATAATGTATTGATCATTTCAACAGTTTTACCCCGTATTTGTTTTAGATTTGCCAATTCTATTGTGAAAGTGTGACTTGCTATGGTTAAATGCAGATTCTGTTGAGCCTGAGGTTATGGACTGCAGGTGATGGGACATGCAGCTGTGGAGTTTCTTCTACCCCAGATTACCCACTCTGGAACACAGATCTGTACAAAAGCAGTCGTGGATTAATGGACTGCATTTTTTTTTTTTTTTGAGGTCATCTGGCATAACTGCACAAGTGCTACATCCCCCCTCCACGTCAGCGTTGTTCCTCCGGCAAGTGTGTAAGTGTGTGTAAGTGTGTGTACATATTGCGTGTGTGTGTGTGTATGTTTGTCCTGTTCACAGAGCCAATGCATTGTGTAACCACTGGATACAGGGCAGCATGCTAGAATTTGCATGAACTGTTGATTCAGACGAGCAATATTTTAATCAAGCATTGCCACCAAAATTGTCGAATGTTAAGAAAAAGAATAGACAAAGAGGCATACTAAAAGAACGCCTTGCTTATTCAGAGAGCGCCATGAGGGAAGACTAGCATGTGGTTCCAACCTGACTGGGTTAAAAGATGGAGGTCCTCGTCTGAAGGCTGTGCTAATGCCATAAAGCTCTGGAGGCCTGTGCAGAAAGCAATATGTGCAGTGAGTGGCGAGTTTTAAATGAACTTTCTTCCACTTTTAGGAAGACTGGGCTTTTTATTTCATTGTTTGTGAGCCAAATCCAATATACACATATAGCCCACTGTTAAAGATTTCAGATCTGCCTTCTTATGACCTTGACAAGCACAAACCTATTACTAATCCTGAAAATACCTTCGTCATTTCCACTTGTTTTAAAAGTATGGCGTTTAAAAAAAAAAAAAAGTTTATTTATTGGTTTTATCTTCTTGAAAAAATACGTTGAAGGAAACAGTTGGCACACTAACATGTTTGTGTAATGTATGTTTTAATCTGGTAACTTGGTCAGGTCACGGTAATGGTGTTGTAAAAAAGCAACTGTATGTATAGCTTCAGTGTGAATGCTTTTAGATAAACGTTTAAAGACAGACGAATGTTGAAAACCTTTGTAGAAGTCACTGGTGACACTCCACGTTAAGCTCAGTGTGTCCCCCAGTGGTCATGACGGAGTGTTGAGGAGTGTAAAAACACTGTTTGACTTCTAGGTCCCTGCTTGTATTCACACTAAAAAAAGGATACATTTGGGATGGGAAGGAAAAGAGCAACAAATGGATTTTTGCTTTGGATTCACTCTTGTCTCTTAACTGCCCAGTAAGCACTAACAGGCAACCTGTAACCTTTGCTTTTATGTGTAAAGGGTTCTTGCCTTTTTCTTTACTTCTGTTTCTTAAGTGAATGTGAGTCTTTGATGTGTGCCACCTTCAAAAGAAAAAAAAAGAAGCCATTTAATGAGTTAAACCCACAGCTTTGAGAATTAACCTATGTGTACATATCTATTTGCTGGCATATATTGTAAGTTTGAAAAAAAATTCACTCAGGGCCTCTTGGTATATAAAAATAAAGGAGAACAGTCAATTCCAAATGGAAAGGATGCCATCAAAAGGGTATATCTGAATTTAGTGTGATTGTTTTCCTCAGACCGCAAATGATTTAATGTAATCAATTATAATATTCTGTTTTGTCTGAGATAGTAGATAATACATCATTTAAAGACAGGCATGCAAGAAAAAAAGATCAGTAAATATGTTATTAATATTCACTGAAACAAGGCAATGTACACTGCAACTCATTACAAGTGTATTATTCAAACCTGTTTGACTTTTGTTATATTACTCAAACCATATGTTTCACATAGCGGTTGTGATCCCATTTCTAAATGTGCCATGAGGCACACTGTCCTACCTAATTCACTCCCAAATCTACTTCAGAGGTGTTTTGCATGACTTAAAAGAGAAAAAAAAAAGAAGAAAAAAAACAATTGGTAAAACAAGTGTGTTGTAGTGGAGGATATCTCAAGATCTGGTGGGGACCTATGTAATGGTGCACAATATGCATGCTTGTCAACCAGATCCCAACTGATTTTTAGCTCTAGTTGGCTTTTGGGTTCTGGGGGTCTGGATCGTAACGCTCAGCTGATAACTGCCATGCATTGTACTGCACACATTTGTAATAGAACTGAATGACTACAAGATTTTATTGCGCTAACTTCATTTTATAGAGAAAAAAAAAAACTGGTCTTGAATCCAGAAATTCTTACATACATTGTGTTACTGTTCTTGCCCTAATGACTGAAAATGACATGCTCTGAACTACTGTAGTTTATCAAAAGCCATAGTGAAAAGGTGCTAGATGTTCTGCTTTTAGGTATGAAAACTCACTTGCGTGAATGCAATAGTTTGTCATGGATCCCATGTATTCTTAAAGCATGTTATACTAATACCCCTAAACAATGTCAGTGGAAATCAATATAGTTTAAGGGATTAAAAAAAAAAAAGACTAAAGTGTTGTCATACTTATTTAAGTGTAGTATTGTACCTGCATATCAGGCTCTTGCTCTCAGTGTATCAATATCTTAAAATATATTGTTCACATATAGATACCTTCATGTTAACGTTAGCACTCTTATTTTGGAGTTAATATTTAACAATATCCAGCTACCCTATTAAATAAAAAGAAGCTCCCATTAAGGCCTAGGTAATGAGGTAACTTAATGACTGAGAATAGAGTCTTGTAGTCTTTCTGTTAAGAGTTATTGATTAATCTCACAGCTTGTGTGGTGCAAAAATGTGTTCCGATAAGCAGCTAAAATTTATTTAGGATTTGTAATCGATTGCTCCGTAGATGCCATTTATTGTTTACCAATGAATTTTGCTGTGGTGGGATAGTGGTTTACTGTTCTTACTCTCCCCGGCCTCTAGGGGTCCTTGCCTGAACACCAGACTACCCACCCGCCAACAGAGCCTGGGGCATGTGTTCTGTGTTAGGCAGATATTTTTGCTTTGGTACTTGCACATTTACAGTTACCTCATTTTTTCCATGTTTGTATTTGGGGGTGGGGGGAGAAAACAACTAATATATATTATATATAGGAAATGGTTCTTATTAATGTTATAATTTTTCATTCCATTGGAATCATATTGTTTGTAGCATTTAACATAACTATTTACTGTATTATATATATATATACATACATCTGTATACTGTTTGAAATTTTTAAGATTTGTACTTTTTTTAAATGAAAGTTGCTAGTTATGCTTTACCAAGTAGTGCAATCATATTTTTTTTTAACTGTTGTGGCTGATTTGAAAGGGTTGTTCACTAATAAATGTATGACGTATACCAATATCACATTTTACTTATTTGACTCAAACTATTAAAAGGTAAATATAAAAGGTTGAACTTAGAATTATAGATAACATAACCTGTGACCTTATTTTTGGATAATATGTTAGCTGAACAGCTAAGTGATGACATTTTTGATGACGTACTATAACTTTTTCATTCCACAGTACTTTAACATTTTATGCATACTATACTATGACCTTTTTAGCATACTATACTGTGATTTTTTTAAATTTTATTTATGACATTAATTAAATAGGCCATTGTACTACGATTTTTCTTTTTACATGTCATGAAAAGTCTTAGTATGCCATAAAAATGTTCAAAAAGTCATAACAATTAGTCATAGTATAGTTCGCCATCAACAATGTTATAAAACATTGTGGTATAGTATATCATAAAAATTCTGCCGGTGCCGGCGGGGACACAGAGCCACACATACAGATCTAGAGAAATCTGATTCATAATCATTATAGCAGGTAATATGAAGAAAAGTGGCAATAGAACGTGAAAAACGGTTTTGCCACGAAAGTGATCAAAAAACTAAGATAAACAAAACAAAAAGGTATCCATATACAAGGCTGGATTATCAAAAATGGACTTTGTGCTTTTCGAATGAAAAATGAAACAAAATCCTAAAAAGTCATAATATAGTGTATCATAAAAATTTCCTAAATATCATATAATACAATATAGTACGTCAGATTGTACACAGTACTTTTTCCAACATACTATACTGTCACGTTTTAATCACCTTTTTTCAACATACTATGGGATAACATTTTTCAACATACTATACTTTGACTTTTTATTATTTTTTTGACATCCTACACTATGACTTTTTTAGACATATCTTACGACTTTTTAATCACTTTTTTTCGACATACTATACTATGATGTTTTATCACTTCTTCAACATACTATACTGTGGCTTTTTTCAACGTATTATACTATGACTTTTTTTCGACATACCAGACTATGACTTTTATATCACTTTATTCAACATACTACATCATACTATGACTTTGTGTCACTTTTCTCAACATACTATACATTTTGTTGACATACTGTACTATGACTTTCTTCAACGTGCCATACAATGACTCTTTCCAACATACTATAATATTACTTTTTTCAACATACTATACTATGACTTTTTTCAACGTACTATACTAAGACGTTTTTATCACTATTTTGACCTATTATACCATGACTATTTACGACGTACTATACTATGACTTTTTGTCACTCTTTTTCAACATCCTGTACTATGACTTTTGTTGAAATAACTTTTTTCAACATGCCATATTTTCACTTTCATATCTCTTTATTCAACATACTACATTAAGACTTTTTAGACACATCATACTATGACTTTTTGTCACATTTTCAAAATACTATATTATGACTTTTTTCCACATACTATACTATGACTTTTTTCAACCTACTATACTATGACGTTTTTCAACATGCTATACAATGACTCTTTCCAACATATTATAATATGACTCTTTTCAACATACTATACTATGACGTTTTTCAACATGCTATACAATGACTCTTTCCAACATACTATAATATGACTTTTTTCAACATGCTATACTATGACTTTTTTCAACATGCTATACAATGACTCTTTCCAACATACTATAATATTTATTTTTTCAACGTACTATGCTATGACCTTTTCCAACATAATTTACTATGACTTGTTGACATACCATATTATGACGTTTTTTTAACACATTATACCCAACTTTTTGTCACTTTTTCCAACATACTACACTAAGGCGTGTTTTATCACTATTTTGACTTACTACACCATTACTATTTACAACATACTATACTACGACTTTTTATCACTTTTTTTCCACATCCCACTTTTGTTGACATACCATTCTATGACTTTTTTTCGACATACTATAACTTCTTTTCAACATACTATACTATGACTTTTTTTAACATACTGTACAATGACTTTTTTCAACATGCTATACTATGACTTTTTTCAACATACTATACTATGACTTTTTTCAACATGCTATACTATGACTCTTTCCAACATACTATACTATGACTTTTTTCAACATACTATACTGTGACTTTTTATCACTATTTTTCAACGTACTATACTATGAATTTTTTGGACATAAACTATGAATTTTTTCGACATAAAATACTATGACTTTTTTTCGACATACTTTAGTATTACTTTTTTTGACTTACTATACTATGATGTTTTATCTCTTTTTCAACCCATTATACTATGACTTTTTTTCAACACACAAATTTTTAGACATATCATACTATGTGTTTTAAGGACTTTTTTTGACTTCGACATACTATACTTTATACTTTATCTATGACCTTTTAAGATATACTATATGACTTTTTACCGCTTTCATCGACGTACTATAACTTTTCAGTCATACTACGCTATGTCTTTTTTGATACTATACTGACTTTTCATACTTTTTTTAACATACTATACTACGACTTCAGTTGACATACTATACTATGACTTTTTTCAACATGCTATACTATGACTCTTTCCAACATACTATACTATGACTTTTTTCAACATACTATACTGTGACTTTTTATCACTTTTTTCAACGTACTATACTATGACTTTTTTGGACATAAACTATGAATTTGTTTGACATAATATACTATGACTTTTTTTCGACATACTTTAGTATTACTTTTTTTGACTTACTATACTATGTTTTATCTCTTTTTCAACCCATTATACTATGACTTTTTTTCAACACACTAACTTTTAGACATATCATACTATGTGTTTTAATGACTTTTTTTGACTTCGACATACTATACTTTATACTTTATCTATGACCTTTTAAAATATACTACATGAATTTTTACCGCTTTCTTCCACGAACTTTTCAGTCATACTACGCTATGACTTTTTTGATACTATACTGACTTTTCATACTTTTTTCAGCATACCATACTATGACTATCACTTTTTTTGACATTCTATAGTAAGACTTTGTTATAAAAGTTTTTTCAACTTATTCTATAACATTTTCATCACTTGTTTGACATGCTTATACTTTGACTATTCATCACTTTTCAAATCATGTCATTGTAAAGAGCTGCTAACGTGATTCCTTTACCACCAAGTGTTGTACATTCTCAATAATCCCAACATTTTTTTTTAAATGTTTTTAATTTATAGTTGGAAAATTACATCTTTACATGAGCCCATTTAAATGTTACAGGCAAAACAGGCATCTATGAGTAACCACAGGCACAATATGGGCAGACTCATACTATACTAGATAACGCCACATGGAAAAGCTGTGGCCTCTGTTAAATATTGTATGTTTAAACTTCAATAGCAGTCTGCTTCACATAGTAACCAACCTGCATTTGGTCATTTTATGACACAGGGGAGTCAAAAAAAAACTGTAAGGTAAATTTGGGGGTTTTAAATATCTAACTTATGTACAAGTCATGGCTCATTAAAAACAGGGATCCCATAACTCCTTTATGCCCACATCCACCAACTTGCACCATGAAGTAACACATTTGCTTTCCACACCACATAGATGAACACTCGTAGCAATGCCAACCCTTCATTTTATACCAGTAATGTGCTTGACAATTAGTGGAGGAGACAAAAACATTGTTGAATTTGGACACATGGATCAAACATCACGTCTTTAACATCAAAATAGGCTAGGCATTCACACCATCATAGAGATCCAACCTTCTCCATGCTGCATCCTGTGTGCGTACATAGGTATTAATACAACCTGCCTTCATCAGAAGTAATTTGGGATATAGTTAAGGTTTTACACAAAGCTATGTCAGTTTCAGTATATTTCAGCAGATGATTAAATGCAACAGTTACTGGTGAGGAAGGACAAAAATTAACTGGTAGCTAGTACAGACAATGGAAAACAAACTTCTTTGTCCACACAGATACAAAGTTGAGTTCAAGAAAGGAGTTCAAGAAATATTTATTTGATAAAATTCAAGACTTTCCAGGCTATTGGGAACCCTGTTAACACAACCAAACAAGGATTGGACTGGATGCAGAGTGGTACATTTTTCCAGGTTAGGATTTTATCTCAATGATCCCTTGTGCATAATGGCCATTTAACAAAATAAAAAATAAAAAAAACAAGAAAAAAAAACGGGGGTGGGTGGGCATTGGAGGTAAAAAGGGTTTCCATGTACAGGAGGTATTTCATCTATTAATCGTCCGTAAGGTCCTGAACAAAAAGGACCTCGGAGCGGCTGAGTCCCGCCTCTTTCAGTGTGGGAGGGTTGGGCTGCTCTTCAGTCGGAAGGCAGGGCAGGACTCGGCGAGGGAAGTTTGTAATTATCTGAAACTTCTCTGGGCTTTCTTTCAAAGAGAAGAGGAAGTCGTATATTACCTGGGAAAGAAAAAATTGTCAACCAAATTGTTAAATAACCATAAGTAGTAGTTATGGAGAAGAAATGCCTATAATAAGATATTTTTTGTGCTTTGTGTGAAATCCTTTACAGTATCTGAAAAAATAATATTTTGTTCATATGTGGCCCAGTAGTATTAGATTAACACATCCCTGATTGGGGGCAGAGGAGGCTGTACATTAGGCCTGCACGATAAATCGTTATGAAATTCACTCCTGTCTGCGATTTCATTTTTAAATAACTTTAATTGCTTTTTTTATGACTTTGATTCTAATTTAATTTTATGATCCGACTGCATCACCAAAACTACTACTTTCTTCTGTGAGTTTTAAACAGACTGCATAAAACTGGTTTAAAAGCACTCCCAAATGCTGCAATGCAAGGCATCGGTGTTTATGTAAATGTGCTGCATTTATATAGTGCTTTTCTAATCTTAACGACTACTCAAAGCAATTTTACATCATACAGGATACATTCACCATTCACACACATTCATACACTGTGGCCGAGGCTGCCATACAAGGTGCCACCTGCTCATCAGACAAACACTCACACACATTCACACTCCGATGCACATGGGACTGCAGGGCCAGGGATTGAACCACCAACCTTCCGATTGGCAGGCAACCGCTCTACCACCGAGCCACAGCCCCCTTTACAGGCTAGTGGTGATGCGCAATGTGCTACAGGTGTGAAAAAAATCTGTTTGGTATTGCCAATTAGTTTTGTTTTTTCATGGTTCATGTGTGCAATAAACATCACACTTCTTGAGAGAAAAAAAAAAAATCACGGCAGATAATCGTGATAACAATTCTAAGCTTAAAAAACAAAAATGTAATTCAATATTTCCCTAAATCCTACAGGCTTTCTGTACAGCACATGGTTTAAAACGTGTGGATTAAATTTATTTGAACAAATTGGTAAATATCACAGTCGCATCTCCTTAAAACCACAGTAAGGTAAACCAGTCAGGGTCAACCGGGTGTGTACACAGGTTCATGAAACAGTGGTGCTTACCGTCAGAGATTGCCCAAAGAGGAATCGTCGTTCTACTCGTGTATCATTGGGCAGCTTAAACACTATTTTGACACTTTCTGGATCATCTGCAGGTGGCTCTGGGGGAAGACATTCTGACTTCCTCTCCTTCTCTTCTTCGAGTGTCTGGAGTCATAACAAAAATTGACAACATGGTCAAAAAAAGTATTCTATGTATGCACATATGGAATTATGTACTTAACAAAAACGTGTGAAATAACTGAAAACATGTCTTATATTCTAGTTTCTTCAAAGAAGCCACCCTTTGCTCTGACTACTGCTTTGCACACTCTTGGCATTCTCTTGATGAGCTTCAAGAGGTAGTCACCTGAAATGGTTTCCCAACAGTCTTGAAGGAGTTCCCAGAATGCTCAGCACTTGTTGGCCCTTTTGCCTTCACTCTGCGGTTCAGCTCACCCCTAAAATCTCGATTGGGTTCAAGTCTGGTGACTGTGGACAAAATAGTCCTTACACAGCCTGGAGGTGTTTGGGGTCATTGTCTTGTTAAGAAATAAATGATGGTCCAACTAAAGGCAGACCGGATAGGATGGCATGTCGCTGCAGGATGCTGTGGTAGCCATGCTGGTTCAGTATGCCTTCAATATGGAATAAATCTCCAACAGCGTCAACAGCAAAGCACCCCCACACCATCACACCTCCTCCTCCATGCTTCACAGTGGGAACCAGGCCAGACCAGAACCTTTTCTCCGTTGCACAAAGACACTGCGGTTGGAACCAAAGATCTCAAATTTGGACTCATCAGACCAAAGCCCAGATTTCCACAGTTGTCCAGAAGGGCCGTCAGCTGTGTATCAGCCTGACTTCTGCACAACACAACTGATGGTCCCAACAGCATTAATAAGGCAAGAATTTCCACTAATTAACCCTGACAAGGCACACCTGTGAAATGAAAACCATTTCAGGTGACTACCTCATGAAGCTCATTGAGAGAACACCAAGGGTTTTTCAGCGCTATCAAAATAGCAAAGGGTGGCTACTTTGAAGAAACAACAAGACATGTTTTCAGATATTTCACACTTTTTTGTTAAGTTCATAATTCCACGTGTTCATTCATAGTTTTGATTCATTCAGTGATAATTTACAACGTAAATAATCATGAAAATAAAAGGAAACGCATTAAATGCGGTGTCCCCACACACACAAACACAAACACACACTCACGCACACACAAAGAGATGACCGTCTCTTGACATAAAATAGTAATTCATTAGTTAAGGTCTCATTGTATAGATGGGCATGTACAACTTAATAAAATGGAAAGTAAGACTGACTTGTCGTCTCCGCTCCTCAGCAAGAACACTCTGTCGGACCTTCTCCTCCTCTTGCCTCAGCTGCTCCTCCTCCTCCCTTTTCTTTCGGTCCTTCTCCTGGTCGGCACGAAGGGAGGCCAGGTATGCCTCGTCCTGCTGCTGTCTTAGCACTTGGGTCTGGTTCCTCTCCTCCCTAAAATCAAGTATGATGTGTCCTTATAAATTGTTCAGGTTTACTAGCAGAGTGTGGCGTTAAACAAAAAGATTTAATTTCATTTTATTTGAATTTATACTCTATTGAACCCAATTACAATGTATACTCTGTTATTACACACAGGCCTGAAACACACACACACACAGGCTCAGGTGCTATATATGCACTAATGGAGAGATGAACAGGCGTCCTTTGAGGTTTGAAGGGGGGGGGGGGGGGGGGGGGGGGGGGGGGCGTTGGTTGGTGCCTTGCTTAAGAGCACCCTGGCAGTACCCATCCACATGCATACCTAAGTCCATATGGGGACTAGAACCAGCGACCCCTCCAGTGCCCCACCCAACTTTCAAAAGGACTGAGCTACTGGCACCCCACTGCCTTTGATTGACTGCCTATTTTTTATAAATAGAACATCATTGATATATTCCATATGTACATGTTTTGGACTGTATCTTGGAGATTGAAAATTAACTGCTTAATCACCAACTCCAAGCCGTAACACTTTGAACTTCAACAATCACAACATGGAACTTCCAGTCTAAAGTAATGGAAATGTTGATAGTCAAGCAATCTATCTACGCATTTATTTACCGTTCAAGGCGCTCTGACATTAGATGGGTTTGGTTGGCATCCATGATGAAGGTGAGCTGATTGACGAGGTCCTCGGGCTGAATGAGACCCTCGAGCCTGCCCACCACGGTCATCTTGCGGTCCTTCAGCATTATCATGGCCAAGAATGGGTAGGTGTTCTCTCGCAAGGCTTGGGACACTAAAGCACACCCAAATATTACACATACAATCTCGGTTTCTCCTGTGGTGCTACTATACATTTTATTAATCTAATTAACACACACACAGCAAAGTTTTGAGCTTTCCACTGATATTTCAATTGCCACCCAAAAGGTGAATGGAATTACGTTTGAGAATCTAAACATGCATATGTTTCCAGAAACAATCTCCCAGTTATTCCCAGGACTTGCTTTACTTTTTTTGATGATTTTCCCAACACACACATATCTCTTAAGTTTCTCAATGAGGAACTGAAAACTATAAGCACAATAAAAGGACAATCCCCTCAGGTAAACATGAGGGGGGGGGGGGGGGGGGGGG
>NC_048416.1:11098327-11113332 GCF_013103735.1 Etheostoma cragini | reverse complement strand
CACTTTACCAACTTTCAAATCCGCCAGTTTGAGTTTGTCTCTTATCTCTTTCATACAGGGGATTAGGGCTGGGCTATATATTGACTTTTGAATATGTTTCTTATTTATATAACAAGATATAAGATGAAATAATTCTCATTTATATCAAGATAGTTTGATATTGAGTTAAATGACAAATTTCTTCAGCAAAGCCGTTCCTGTGCAACTCTCTCGTAACCATGGCCCGACTCCCTCACTGCGTCTGCCCGGCTAACTTCCTGACTGGGTCCAACAATAAGGATTGCCCGATGCCGTGGAGCCAGTAAAAAAGTTACACTGGACCGGAAAATACAATCAGACAGTTGCCCCATTGTGCTCAAGCTCTAAAAAGGGAGTAAGCAAGCAAGTGAGAGGCATGTGTTCGCTCTACACTATACAAATAAAGCTGCCTTACTCTCCAAGATTTCCCTACAGCAGGAAGACAGAGATATGCTGGTTTACTTGATCGGGTGCTCAATTCTGAAACATAAAAGTTGAAGCACAACATAACATTCATTGCATCTTGGAGGAAAAACACTCCTCAAGATCCCCAAGGGTTAAAGATAATGGTGTTTTATCTAGCAATCTTACTGGCTCCCCCGAGGATGTATCCTCTCCCCTCTCCTCTCGGTTTTATACACAACTGAATGTCGTTCACAATATGATGGTAGAAAGGTTTTTATATTTGAAGATGACTGTCATTGTGTCTCTTCTTAATTGCAGTTTGACCATGAACCAATTGTAAAAGATTTTAAGGATTTGTGTAAGCACTTTTTTTTTTAAAACAAATGTCTCCAAGACTAAAGAATTACTTATTGATTTTAGGAAACAGTACCCCCCCCAGGATGCAGGTCCAATAGACCCAGATCTCCTTTATCCGGACTTCCATTTCCATTTTAGACAGTTTGCCAGAACTGTGTTAAATGTATCTATTTACTATTGTGTTTAGATACTGTGGGCATTTCCTGTTTTGCTGTGTGTCTTGTCCTTATGTCTGTCTGCTGGCTCTACAAACAATTACCACTTGGGGACACTAAAGTTAACTTGAACCACTGGGTTGAGAATGATGACTTGTGTTGTAAAGTAGCTCCTCTGAGGAACAGCTCAGTGTGTAGCCTACTGTGTGTGAGGGAGCCAGAGAGAGATGGTGGATGTGCTCAGAGCAGACAGCTGTTGGCTATGGAAGCAGAGGTTAACAGTAAATTTGTCACAGTACAGTGTGGGTTTCACTGTTTGGAGCAGGAGACTAAAACCTGTTATTGTAGTCAGTTATTGTTATAGAAAACAACTGAAGAATGTTTTGTAGTGATAGGCGTGTTTTTATTTAATATAGGCTATTTCCTTTGTATCGCCATTTAGCCTTAGAATAGCGAGATATGATTTTTGGTCAATATGGCCCAGCCCTGAGGGGGATGCACGTGTGCTTTCATATGTTAGTGATACGAAACAGATCAGAGCACCCCATGTTACATATTCATTAACATCTTACACAAAAATAGTGGGTTACATAGCAACACATTTGCATACCTCTGTAGCCCTCAGGTTTGCTGGTTGAGCATGCCCAAAAGAGCATTCGTGTGTTGAGGAAGGTTACGACCTCTTCTGTACATAACGTGGAGCTAGGAAGTGATAAATCAGAAACACCAAACAAAGTATGAGGGAACAGCTTTTTCATATGCACATGGATATAAAAACACAGAGGTTACACATACATATACTAATCACACTAGAGCTTATGTTCCTTCATAAGCTTAACTGGAGACAAACTCAAGCAACTGAAAAAGAGCAACCACATGACACTGAGCAACAGCAGGCACTTTGTCTCAGGTGAAGTATATTTCATACCGGCAAAACTGGTCAGTGTCTTGATGATCCTCCCCGTGAAGATACACTAATAAGTAGCGGAGCTCCCGTTTGGCATCATTCAGTGCCTACATGTTTTCAGGGTGAACAAAAAAGCAAAGCAACATATTGCAATTTTGCCTTGTCCACCAACTAAAGCAGAAACAAATGTGCTAGTAACTGTTCGTCTGCTGTCTTAACTTACCTGGCTGTATGTTCCCTGGTAAAATACAGGGTGTGACCGGCCATACTTCTCCTCAAAAATATGAATAAAGGACACAACATCTCCGACAGGGTCTGTCACACGACCACGAGGATCTGGCCTGATGAACCGCAGGGCAAACCTTGAAGAAAAAAAGGGAACATTGTGGCGATCAGTTACCTTGCGCTATTCAGCAGCTCAGCTCAGTTTAAGTCAATGTGCTTGAATTACCTGAATATGTCCAGAAGTGTGTAATATGTAAATCTGAAAGGTAGCATTATCAAGTAGTAACTCCATCCTATTAATCCCTGTAAAGAAGAACCAAGACAGTCTATTATTTTTAACAGTATAGAACTACAATATGTGGGCTTCTTCCTTATGTTTTTTGTCATTAAAGTACAATTGAAAATTACGAAATTAATTAAAAACAAAAGCTCTTAAACTGGACCTTCAAAGATTGGCATAAAAGTAACAGCCGCGCTACAATATGGCTTTGCATCAAGCATTAGCAAAGGTTTTACAGAAAATTGTTCCAGTATCTTGTTTTGTTTGGGGGTTTGTTCATCCTAAAACATATACATTAAAAAGAACCTGCAGACCTACCCTGGGTTGTGGCCTTGAAACGATGTAACTATATACTCTATGGTCTGCTGTATTGACCTGCAATGGTCTGGATGGTGGAGGGTTAAACACACTGGGCACTCCTTCTTGCTCATTGAGTCTGTCTTGCACTGCAGCCTGAAACATACATTTAAGCCCATCATACTTGAGTCAAATCATTAAATAAACCAAAAAGAAAATAATGATAACTCAGAGCAAGACAGCACAGTTCACAGAATCGGTAAAGGAATAAAAATGTAAACAGAGCCATGAAAATCCAACTGTAAGCCCTCTGAAACGTTAAAAAACACGTCTGTCTTACCTCTATGTTCCAGTTATGCTGTTCTAATGTTCGACGACATTGGTCGATTGATTCCAAACCAGTTAGGTCCTGTTAAACATAAAAAGAAAGTCAGTCTAAAGGCGTCAGGTTGCTCATAAAAGCACAAAGGCAAGTTTGTAGAGTCAAGGTTTCCTTCAATAGCCGTCACGAAGAACTTGACTGCCGTGTCAAGTTAAAAGTTAGCAAGAATTACAATAGGGCTGCACAATTTTTGTGTAATGTCATTACAATATCAACTTGTGAAATAAAGACATCACAAAAGATAATCAGGGATTTTTTTGGTTAGTTATATGAGAGTATCTGTCAAAAACTGCACTTGTAACTATCAGCCCATTTCTAATGGTGCCTTTTGTGTTCACTTCAATGTAGGACTGGGGGATATGGAGAAAATCAGGTATCGCAATACGCTTGTCTTAATACCTCAATGTCAACATTGTGCTGATATTATAGGGTTGACAATTAGGGCTTTAACAAAATATCTTCACAATGAGATTTTATTTAAATAATCATCAGTCATGTAGATATAATGACTAAGTGGGTAATGGTAAAAATAACAGAAGAGCTATAACAGTCTGGTAACAGAAAATGACATCACTTTACTGTAAAGCAGCCTTTAAACCAGGAAAAGACAACACTTAGCGTTAAGCCATTTACAATATCACAACTTCCAAAATATAAGACGATAGCTAGTCTCATATAGTCTCACGATATTATATTATAATATTAATATTGATACGTTGACCAGCCCTACTTCAATGTGCAATTTTTTTTTAATAAAATGTTAGAAATAATAAATAATAATGAATTTGTTTATTTCAACAAGCATTTTGTTGTACTTTTGCTGTACAGCAGAAAGGCAGAAGTCGGTAACGTTGTTTTATTCATTCGAAGTGTCGTTATCGCGATATTCAAAAAGTTAACGTTATCACATCATTTTCCTCACATTGGGCAGCTCTAAATCGAACAAAACTAACTAAACTGGGACGGTTGTCAAAGAGTTAGAATGGAATAATTAAAGTAACAATACTATTGAGTTGAGCAGTTAAATTACCGTCAACAGGCACAGAGAAGAAACAGTTCAACGTTAGCTATACCAAGCAGGATGACGTTACATGTTAGCTAGCTCCCCAATATATATTTGAAACGTTATAGCTAAAAGTGAAGATAGTTCGAAAAGGCAACATATTAAAGGGGGAGGCAATTTGCTTCACTCGTATCATCGTAAAACCAGCAATTTAAATCAGCATAGCTGAAAACAGTTGTGTCGCGGAGAAACATCAGTTCGATCTTAACTGCTTTGCTAATGCTAACTCGGAGATCTATGATGCTAACTCAGCAAGTGTTCAGTATGGAGCGACAGTGGACACCTACCGTTAGCCGTAAGTTGCCGTAAAGCCAAAACAATTATATTAAGAATAAGTGATGTGGGTTAACAAATTGGGATTTGTTCTACGCCTCTGAGTAAAATATAACAAACGTTAGGCCAGTTCAGTCCATTCATAGTCCTAAAAGACTGCTAATTAGTTAGGTATCTTAGCTAACGTTAGCTAGCTTTGCTTACGTTAGCTTTGACTCAAGTTGACGTTGACGTTAGCATTAGGGGGCTAGGGTAAGTTGACTGTACAAAACGCGTTTAAACACGCACAATTTCACCTATTTACAGTGAATCTGTATCAACGATAGTGTATTAACATGATGTTTCAATTGGACACCTGCTAGTGTGTATTAGGCTTTCTACCTGAAACTGAAGGAGTTTTTCCGTCTGCGCCTGAGACAACTCTGGCTCCTCTGGCGCCGCCATCTTACCTCGCCAATCATCTAGCAAGGCGTAACAACGTCAGCTGTCTTTTCCTGATGCTGGGTGCGCTCTCAACCTCTGCGGGCTACTGCCGCCTAGCTCTCTGGATGTAACCCGCATGATCACCTCAGAGCTATGGGTTATTGTAACCATGGTCCACAATAATCTATCAAACCGATTGTATGATTTGCATGGATCTTGTTTGACCGCTAACTGTAATCGGGAATGAAAACAAGCAGTTTGATTAAAGGCGTTTTGTTCACTACCTTATGAGATTTTATGGACCTCGTTTTCTTCTTTAAATAATTAAAAAATTGTTAACTAGTTGATGAATGTCATATCATTTATCACTAAAAGCTGATTATATCCAGAATACAGAATAACAGAAACAGCGACTTAACACTGATTGAATTGATATTTACAGTTGTGGTTTAGCCACCAGAAACACAAGTTATATTTCTGGAATAAGTAAAATGAGCTAATACTGAATGGAAAACCCATTCTGAAAGACTTTAAAGCAAAGTTTCTAGAAGTGTAAACTATCTCTATGAGGAGAAATTACATCTTTCTCTGTCACTCTCTCATATATACTGTACATAAACAAACCTTACACATTTTGTACTAGTGAAAAAATGCATTTATTTGGCTATTCGTGGTTTGATTCCCACAATCTTTATCAAACTCAAAAAGAAAATCCAGTGAATTACGTGACTGTAAAAGTTAATCAATGTTCCCTCCGGTTGAATCGTCAGTAAGGTAGTGTACATTTGACTGCAACAAAGCTGACACACAAGGGATCATTTCCTTTTCTTATTCTTAAATATTCTGTAAAATAAAAAGCAAACGTTGCATTGAAAAGGTAAGATCAGGAAATAATCATTTACAATATATAGCACACTGTAGAATTTGTAGATCCTAATTCCAAGCGTGGAGCCTCCCCACGTCACTTTTTCCCCTCCACCATAATGATGTGGTACCCAAACTTGGTCTTGACAGGAGGGTCTGTGTAGTTCGGTTTATCCATGGAACTGACAGGTAGGGCAAATGCTGCATCCTGGAAAGGTCCAACCATCGATCCTCGTGTCATCCACCCCAGATCACCCTGTCACAAATAGAAACTTCATGAAGGAAACACATAGTATACATCATAATATGAGTGAGTGAACCTGAGCAAGTGTTCAGGTTCACTCTTCCTTCCATCCTTGAGGCTGACACCACCAAGATGGGCTACACCTGGAACCAGTTAAGAGAAAATGGCCCAGGACAGAGGACTCTGGAGAGCTGTTGTTGTTGGCGGCCCATTCCCTGGTAGGGGTGACGGGCAGTAAGTAAGTAAGTAAGAACCTGAGCAACAAAGGCAAAATGATCAACTGTACTGAAGATAGTAACATATGTGAGCAATGCAGGAAGTTGAAACACTTATTTACATGGCTTCAGTTACCAGTCACAATTAGCAGTGATGTAACGTGATGTGCTGAGGCTTTGGAGTTTGTGAGGAGCGTAACAAGGCTTGTATCATTTTAGACTAAGTACATCATGGATGACAACCAAAGCCCTAAAACAGTTGAGAAACTATTGTTCCTGAATAAAATTTGTAAGGTCTTCCCTCTTTCCCTGGTTACACAACAAATTCACTGCTTCACTGAAAGTATCTTTCAACTCAGGACAGCGCCACTTCTCACAAATACAGATAGGATTGGAGATTTCAATTTCAATTCAATTTTATTTATAGTATCAATTCATAACAACAGTTATCTCAAGACACTTTACAGATAGAGTAGGTCTAGACCACACTCCAGAATTTACAAGAACCCAACAGTTCTAGTAGTTTCCTCCAGAGCAAGCAACAGTGGCAAGGAAAAACTTCCTTTTAGGCGTAAACCTCGGACAAACACAGGCTCTTGGTAGGCGGTGCCTGACGGGCCGGTTAGATGAGAAGTTTGACAGGCACATATCCGCGATCAGCTTCGTTGGAAATTAAGAATCAATGCCACTTGTTTAGTAGCCTAGCAACATAACCAATCACAATATGACAGATGCTCCACCAACTGCAATGTTTCATTTTAAATGAATGTAGCAGTCTGGCACACATACTTTATAGTGAGGGTGAGATGACCTTTATGCATAAGCACCAATATGATGTCTATGCATGAATCGTCTCACCTTCACTGTAAATTAGGTCAAACATAAGGATTTGCCATAAACAGACTTACAGTCAATACTAGGGGATCATTTGAATCAAGCAATAAAAGCCAACACAGGCTTTTTTTTTTTATAACTTGATTCAGTTGATTGAGTAAAAAGGGCAGCACAAAAGTAATAACTTATCATGTTCTTACTCCTTGTCTCGCTTTGTCTTCACTGTATTGTGACGCTACTTCACTGAAACGGACTCCAGCCTTCAGTTTCTCCATTGCTTCCATGCATTTTCCATGTTTTTCACAGAGGATGTGTCGAACCTTGTGAAAACACAGATGATAAAGGCAGTTAGAATTCAAGGAATAAACAGTGGTTGGGATGCAACCTGTAACTACTTAAAATCACTGTATCAGACACTGTGCTCAGCAAACACAAATAAAGCATCCCAGTGGTAGACAATGTATAAAGGTTATGTAATGTATAACAAAGCTCCCAAATTCCTTAGTGCTTTCCAGCACTTCCTCTTCTCTGGGACCCAAAGTTGATGTTTATGCAGCCTGAAGCAGATTTTTCCATTAATAGCCTAGGGATAAAACAATATGCTTGAAATGTATTATAAAAAACTGTAGCTCTGAATTTAACATTAGTTTTCAACTTGTTCACACAATTGCCATTTGGAATGCCATGCTCATCACATAATGTCAACTGTTACAGATTTGTAGTGACAAAAATGTCACCAAAACTCAACCACTCATTTCCCTCCAGCCAACTCATCCAAAAATGGCTTTGAGGTAGGAGGGAGAGACGCTAAAAATCCCCGTTATGTCACATTTGACTTGTGCAGTGCAGCTTTTGATACGTGTGGAATATAGGTTACCTTGACAGCAGTGCCTCCCTTTGGGGCTTTCTCTTGTTTTTTGTCGGCGTCTGCACTTCCTGAAGCTGCTCCTACACAGTGACGAGGTTAAGCACCATGACATCACAACAACCGTCAGACCAATTAAAAAACATTACATACAATGCCAATTGTAGCTAGCTATGGGGTTAGGGTTAAGGGTTAGCTAATGTAATCGAGTGAACGTCACATCATCACATGGAAGTGTGTGTACTCCGGTTGTTTGCTACAGGCTAACGTCAGTTAACGTTACTTTAAGATAACAGTTCACACAACACGTGGTTAACAATTGGCAACCGACGGACCACTGACCTTTACCACCCTTACCACCTTTTCCCTTTGGTGGCATTTTAGATGAACGTTTACTAAAATTTAAGTGATGATGAAAAAGAAAAACTGCAACAGCATGCACTCATGCTATGTTGTGGTTAACATGCGCAGAAACCTGCGCCAACGGCGCAAGTGTTTCTTCTTCTTTAGCTAGCTTAATGGCAGATTGTATCCACTCAACGTCCATACCGCCACCTAGTGGAAAGTACCAGAGTGGACCGTCTCAAATGATACACAGTCATGTTGCAGTAAGAATATTGGGTGTGTACCTTAATGTACAAAATGTGCCCTACTTTTTTTGCTAATCTTCCGTTTACGGGCATTTCCAAGTTAAGTCTATAATATTGCCCACACATAGCATATCCCAGACCCTATCATTAAAGTGTATTTCTCTTAACTTACATGTTATTTATTTAGCATGATATGACAGGACATGATGTTAATAACCAGCCATCGCTGCAAATTAGTTCACTGGACTCTGGACTAGTAACTGTGATGATTAGTGGTGTTTGAACCTCAGGCCACTAGGCGTCAGTAGCGTTTTTTGTGTGAAAGGAGTATTTAAGTATAAATGTAGAAGTAGAATAAGGACGCCACAGTTGAGAAAGAGAGAGGAAGTAATCCACGCAGTTCTTTGTGTAAAAGAACAACACAGTAACCAGGGTACCACCCCCGTTCACTAGCCAAATGCTGGTCAAATATGCAAGTGGCTGCTAGATTTGCTTCACACACCTGCCAAAAACAAAACTAAAAACAGTGGTATATTGAGTGGCTGGTCAAATTGGACCATTCACTGGCCATTTGGCTGGTGGACAAAAAAGTTCACTTTGAACCCTGCTACTAACCCTTTTTTATTATAATAAACAAATAAAAGTCTTTTATTTTCCTCCTAGCCAGCACGCGCCATCAGAATCTGTCAGCGAGGGGGTTACTATGGCAACGAGACTGAACACAAACGCTCCGTGACGTAGCCTGTATGACAGCTGTCTTGTGCGCTCCTTACCTTAACGCTGTTTTTATTGATGGATGGAGAGATCTCCTTGTCGTCTGCTCCGGACAAAACATGGAGAAGTACGAGAAGGTGTTGTGTTTGGGCAGGGGGGGAGCAGCGGACGTGTTCCTCATGAGGCACGCGGAGAGCAAGAGCCTGCACGCGGTGAAGCGGATCAAAATAGAGGACACGAGGACAACAAAAAACCAAAGCGCAATTCTCCAAGAGGCTATGATCATTAGGCGGTTGGAGCACCCTCACGTAGTGAAATGCAGCGATGCCTTTGTGAACTCCGATGGATTCATTTACATTGTGATGAACTACTGCGACGGAGGCACATTAGATGACAAAGTGAAACAGAGGAATCCAGAGGAGTTTTTCACCGAGGATACTGTGATGGGGTGGTTTGTACAGGTCGCTATGGCTTTAAATTACATACACATGGCTAAAATACTACACAGGGACATCAAAACATCAAATGTACTGCTAACAAAGCAAGGCATTGTGAAGTTAGCGGACTTTGGGATATCCAGAGTAATGAACAACACAGCTGACATGGCCTCCACATGTGTTGGGACACCGAGCTACCTCAGTCCGGAGCTGTGCCGGGATGTCCCGTACAGCTCCAAGTCGGATATCTGGGCTCTCGGCTGTCTGCTGTATGAGATCTGTGCCCTCAGGCCTCCGTTTGCAGCCACAAACCTCCTGAGTCTGTTCTACAAGATCACCAGAGGAGAGTACGATCCCGTGCCCAACATCTACTCTGACAACATCTCCTCTTTGATCCAGAGAATGCTTCGCCTCAACCCAGAACACAGGCCAAGGGCTGCCTGTATACTTGACAGTGCATATGTGCAATATCACCTCAATATTGCCAAACACACAGAGACCGACCGTGTTCCTGTGAAAAGCGGTGACAGTACAGAAGAAAAAATCACAGACACCACACCACAACCAGATGTTCTAAGTCAGCCCCACCCACGGGAAGAAAAAGAACACAACATGTGTTCCAGTGATGTGGAGGAGGAACATCATGGTGCCTTGTGTGTTGGCGGACCAAACCACTGGGACTGCCACTATCCTGAGGACTTTGATGAAGATGAAAGTCTGTCCTCTGTAGAGGAGTGCAGTAAGCACTCTGGGTCGCCAATGAGCAGCGATTCTGCTGAGCCAATTGGTAACTCATGTCATCAGTGATAAGCATACAGGGCCTTTACTTAAGTAAAAGTACTCACAACATAGTGTAAAAATACTCAAGTCATTTGATTACAATCCTACTTTTAAAAAGTTATAAACAACACATTATGCAAATAGCATGCTATTTTAAACATGGAGTGTAATTTTCCTGTTGCAACTTGTTGAGATGGAGCTAGTTTTACCTATCTGACGTCAACACACTGTACATTTGACAACATACTGTATCTTTAAAGGATGTAGCCGGTATACTACTAATTCTTCAAAGGTTTTAAGTTGGTGCTAATGACAAACAGCTAGCTGTGATATGCTCAAAATGATCTTGCAGAATTCAAATTTCTGGATGTCTCAAAATGTCTTACAGAGAAAGTCTTTTTTTTTACTTGTTTAATAGTGTGCTTACAGTTTGGGATTGAACATTTCCTAATAGGATCAAAACTATTCAACTTTATAGCAAGAAATCAAGGTTCTTCATAAGTTGAAGCCTATAGCAATTATCAAAACAAACACTTTCAACCCCTCTTTCTCTCTTACAGCGTTTCCAGAGGCCCCTGGTGTCTTAGAACAAGTTGAGTATCCAGATGACTTCGAGGAAGAAGATTTTGAGGATGAAGCGGCCTTAGTTCACACAGTTGCTCCTCCACAGCCGCATGACGATGCAGTGGAGGAGGAGTTCCAGCTCTGCGATGCTGGAGGATTAACAATCACCCTGAAAGCATTGAAGGAAAAAGGCTAAAAACGAACATAAACACCTTGCCAATGGGCCACAATGTGAATAAAGGGACCACAGCAGCTGAAACACTTAAATATCTATCAAGTGCCTTGATCGTGAAGTGTTTTATTCCTTTGATGTTTGAGAAACATCATAGTGCTGAGATAAGATGTTTTACTGCTAGATGGTGTTAAAAAAACTTGGTGGGTCTAGAGAGAATGAATGCAGTCCTGCTCAGTGTGTGTTCAGTGACCTTAATATAAGGAGCAATGGTAAAGTTGAATGAATAAAGGGACTGGACCTTTCTATAAATAGAAATGTCTTTTAACAAATTGTATATTCAACACAAGCGTGTATAGTATTCTAAATCACTTTGATATTTTATTCTTACGGTAAAAATCAGTAGCCAGGTTCTTAAACTACATTAAACATGTCACATCATTGTGACTTTCAAAAAGATCTAAAAGCACCTGCAGGAGGTCCAAGACGGCTGACATATCTACAGTCTTACAGATCCTAATTCTTCATACTGTCTGTATTATATTGTCTCAACTTTCTATTTCTTATGTTATCACATAAAAATGTGAAATAAATGGTTTTATCTTGCTTCAAAATGAGATAAAGCACGAGTTGCCACCTAATAATCACTTCAAAGGAAGTATGTGGTAGAATACGCAGCTTGCCACAAAGATGGTATGATAACACCTAAAACACCTAAATCCTTTATTAGTCACTCAGTGGGGACATTTGCAGTATAACGGTAGCAAAGGAGATAGGTCAATAAGAGGCCTCAGTAAATCAAAATGCAAGAAATAATATGAAATATGTAAAAAAAAGAAAGAAAAGAAGCAGTGAACAGTTAAGGCATAATATAAATATATAAATGATAGCTTGGGCATCATTTCCCTTTCTTCCAGCACAGGACAGAGCTGACCTTCCTAACCAGTTAACTTATAAAAGCCAACGGTGAGAAAACATTTAGAAACATACAAATACAAACTACCTACAGGAACAAAGGGGTTTCTAAAATTAACCAAATTAAAAAAATGAATATGAAAAATTCTTATTGGTTTGCCTTAGATGCTACAATTTCTGTAGATTTTGTAGATTTGGACATTGTGCTGTTTTTGATCACTTTATTCACTGCTTTACACACACACACACACACACACACACACACACACACACACACACACACACACACACACACACACACACACAAACACACCTAGTTCACTTATGTAACACACCCTCAAAAACTCATTCTCTTCATTATTAAAGTAATCCTTTGACGTTTTTATCCTTAAGATTAAGCTGTAGTGACATTATCATGAACAAAAAAGTTAGGCTTTAAAGCTAAATTGTTTCTGAAAGGTATTCTCTGAAGGTACGCCAGTGCACTGCACACACACATACAGACACTCTGAGGATATTGCTGTCAGCAAGTAAGCTTACTAGCATACCCTTTGTGACACAGCAGACAAATAAGGTGTGAAGCAGATTTTACAAGAATCATGTTTTACCATGAACACATTTACAAAACTACACTTTCAGGTGCATATCTTTATCTTGGTGACGATGACGAGTTGAGTTTTGAGAGTGGCAAGCTCAAGGGTAAGTCTCAGCGGAAATGTACGATTCACATTTTATCAGCACACAATCTCTCATGAGTTGACCAAAGTTTTTCCCCTGTCATAGTCAGCAGTCTCAGGTTCACCCACCTACGTAGCATTTGGCAGCAACATACACACACACACACACACACACACACACAAAGGGAACTCAGCTTACTTTTGTCCATCTCTATCACACACAGGAGCAAACTGGGGAAAATGTTTCCCATACGAGCAGGAAGTCCAACGACCTACATCATCCATAATCCGTTTTTGATGGTGAGGTCACTGGCCAGTGTTACAGTAACAAGCACTGTGTGAGCATTTGTGTTTGTCCACAGCCATCACCGTGGATGGATTAGCGAAGAGGTTCAAGGGAGGCTTTTGAAGCGTAAGTGCCCAGGGACCCATTATCTCATAACATATAAATCTGAGAGATTGAGCTCCAAGCTTTATCGTGTCCGGGAGAGGACTTACTAACTCAGTTTCACCATTAAAGCTAAAAGCGTTTACATATGTGCAAAATAGATAGATCTTTTCTGCCACTATACTTTCCCTTTATGCAAAGATTTCTCTATTGTGCGTGGAAGAGCAATGATGTTCCCCTCAATCCTCCTCAAATTGACACCTACACACTCATCTGATGCTTCATCCTCTGATCGTGTTAAAGACAAAAACACCCCAACAGCTTCCATGATGTTAGGTATCGCAACAGAATCCCCACATTAGATACATTATGAGTCATGAAGCTGCAGCTCCACAAAGATCTACAGTAAAAAGACAAAGGTAATATTTAGAAGAAATGCATTTAGAATATTATTTTCCTCTATTTTGATAAGCTCTTGTGTTATCACTCTATTCATCACAGTAGCACAAAAAAGTTCATGTCTGACCTGATTTTGCATCCAGTGTAAGGTTATTCCCCCATACAGGTTTGTTTAACCACTGCAAGGCTAAATGTTGGCAATTTGACAACACTTTGATAGTTTGGAAATAAATGACACTGAATTGCCTGCATGACATAGTGTAATTCCCAAAATTGCACAAGAACTTTATAATCATTTCCCTACTTTAACTTGCAGCCTGGTCTTTTTTACGTCTCAGAATTTGCCATTCTTCTGGATAAATCATAGGATTTGTCTTGAGGGTCTGGACCCACATTTTGATTTAGAAAATAAATGTAAACAATTCAAATAGCTAAATTAAGTTTCACCTGTGTCGTTGCAAACAGACAAGCTGTTGTGTGTATTTGAAATTTAAAGTAATTAAATACTTAAACACAACCTGTTTTCGTCTCTTACAGAAGTCTTTTGGCTACACATTCTCGCTACCATCGTGTAAAATACGGACGCTTGGTCAGGTGCCTTTGGCCTTGTTATTTATGCTAAAAGCCTCTTTTAGCGTCATATCTAAACACGCTTTATCTAAACGTGCTAGGTCAGGACGCGTCATTTTTGACGCAGTTAGGTTAAGGAAAAGGTTGTGTGTGGGCTTATAAAAAAGTACGGTTCCATGATACGCAGGACAAGAACTGGACAGTTGGGTTCAGGAAAAGAAGAACGGGACAATTGGGTTGAGGAAAAGAAGAACGGGACAATTGGGTTCATTTAAAAGAAGAATTTGACAGTTGGTATAAGGAAACGTGACACGTGACATCTGGGTCTCCTGGGTGAAAGTCCTGTTTTGTTTGACCCATCCACCACCCCAACCAACCTCCCCATGCAGATTTTGGGGTTTTCATACTACTTCCTACCATTGTCTACGACATCTTCAAGTCCCGTGTAGCAGCTGCTCTCCCCGGTGCGTTCGACACACACCATGAAGGGTGTTTTTTGCGTCGTAACTGATGCTAATAGCCACTGTCCATATTTTATTCCAATTCAGTTTGGGACCATGTCACCCCAGATAGCTGTGTGAAACGTTGTCATAATTAGCATATTAATTCTTGAGGTATGGCCAAAAATCTGTTTTGTTAGGTCACACTAACATTGACCTTGCTTGCTGAATTTGAAATCATATCACTATGTCACTTGCACTAGTGATTGATAATTAATTATTAATTATTAATTAATTAATCACTTTGAACGTCTTCCTTATGGAGCCATGTATACTGAGTGTACATGTGCACTTTGAGTTGTTCTACATACTGTTATATATATATATATTGCAACTGTATACTGTAATAATTACACTCTACACATGTATGTATGTATGCATATAAATATATATGTATATATATATATATATATATATATATATATATTCACTCACCGGCCACTTTATTAGGTACACCTGTCCAACTGCTCGTTAACACTTAATTTCTAAGCA
>NC_048416.1:11061464-11098227 GCF_013103735.1 Etheostoma cragini | reverse complement strand
GAATTGAGGCAGTTCTGAAGGCAAAAGGGGGTCCAACCCATTACTAGCATGGGGTACCTAATAAAGTGGCCGGTGAGTATATATACATATATATTATGTTTTATGTGTAGTGATTCACTGCACTACACATAAAACATCCGTACTGGTTCAGTATACTGCATCAATATCTCATACACAGACTTTGTCTCTCATTTTAACCACTATATTTATCTTGATGTAGATCTGTGATTATGCAGATGTGCGCATATGTATATGTAAAAGACTCACATTGGCATGTCTACGAACACCCGACGTGGTCTCACACAAATAATATAAGGCATTTCCCAGTGAAACTGTACCAACATTAACAACACTGTTCTGTACCTGCCATCATGAGTAATTAGCATTGCTAATCCACCGGACATGGGGGAACGACAAACTGAAACTACAACATCACCCACAGTTATTAGTGGCAGTGTAGTCTGAAACATAATCGTCAAAACAATCTAACCACAGAAACAACTTGAAGGGCATTTGGAGACTGGGGGGGTGGGGGGTGGGGGGAAGAAAAAGCAGAAGGGTGGCCTATTTCAGTTTATTGTACTTTTCAAGAAAGTACTTCCATTTACTCTAAGAAAGTGCTATATTTGTCTTCACCAAGCTAATTTTTTACATTTGTAGTGATGGGCAGTTATGATTTACAATCCCCTTACCGCTTCCTGTTGCCACAAGGCCACATTTGATAGGACAGAATATGGACACATGGTCACTAATGAGATCACTTGCTATTTCAGCAGAGAGCGCGCCCACTCTCTAACCACAAAAACCACACAAAAATTACGGTAAACTGATCAGTCTGTGAACTTTCTTTACGGGAGAATCCAGTTGACAAATAAAGAGTGCAACCTAAAGTATCACTGAATATTTATAGATACACTGCATGCATCACTTCCGGAGTACGTGCAATAAACTTCAGAGGTGCTGTGAAGATGATGGTGTTCAATTATTTAGTCTGAGAAGTTGGATATTGACCGGTCCTCAACAAAATGACAGAAATGTGTTATAATATACTGTAATACAACAAAGAAAACTGTCTTTTTATGTGTTTAATCTAGCCACAGGAAATTCACAGCACCATACAAATGAACACAGTAGGATATTGCTAAACATAACCTCACAATTAAACATTTTAAGCTTCAAAATGGCACCATCTGTGGCTAATATCCCATAACAGAATATTGAAGGCCCTCATCTTTTTTATTTCTTTATGTCTAGACCTGATAGGACTTGTAAGATAACAAAGTACTTTTATCTAGAGCAATGGCGGCTGCTAGTCTTTCAAAGAGGAGAAGCTAATTTTCATTGTCTTACATCATAAAAAGTGTCCATTTATTTATAATATTGTATAATATATCATATAAAAATAATATAGTAATTATTATAATGATTTATAATATCCGTGAGATGGTTTCAGCACCAACAGTACATTTTCTTTGTCACAGCAGTTCCAGTCAGCAAGCTAACTTTGTCATACCAGGAGAGATGAAAAATCTGTTACTTTGACCGATCTTTTGCAATAAATCAAGCTTTGGTGTTAATACATCAATCGTAGGTGTTGCTGTGCCCTGCTGTTTAATTTTAAGTTTCTCCTCATAATGAAGACTTTCAAATGGCTTTGCCAAGGTCCGCTCAACAACATTAGCATTGCCCGCCATCGTGTGCAGTTTGCTAGCTGGCTAGTTCACCCCTACAACGCTAACCTAGCTTACTGTATGAATGAATAAACAATCTCAGAAAACAATATTAAACTTGAAGGAGGAAATGTGGGAATTAGGTTAAACTGAAACAGGGAATATGGTGTGTAATTGTATGTAATGTATGATGAAAAGTGGTTAGCAATTTTGCCAAGAAATAGGTGCAGCGGTTCGTCTTTCAACAATACTTGCAAAATCTGCGATGGAACTGAGCTCGTAGCTTTGGCGATTTTTTAAAATCGTTGTCAATCAAAAGGAGATGCAGCCTTTTGACAGACCCTCCAATCATCACGCAGAAGCCCAGCGTCCAGGCCAGCCCACTCCTCCATTGACCCCCATTTATCCAATGACCGTCTAGTTTTGAAGCACTTAAAAAACTGTTCAAAGCAGCCCCACTGAAGTCCATGGACGCTAGGCTTCAACTGGGAAATGCACTGTGAAGCTGTTCTCATACATCAGCTGATGTATGACAAGGAAATTGAGTCCGCTAATTCTGAACAAACTTATCTTCAAGATGAATGTGTTCTAACACATTTTTAGTCAATAAAATGTTGACACAATAGTACATATTGGACCATTGATTTATTGACATTCTAGGGGAAGCTGAGCTTCATTGCAGTCTTAACGAAATCGCCAGTGATCTAGAGCCCTGATTAGGATCGTCTTCTTACAGAAAGCCAGTAAACAAGATTGCTGCCACACATTCATAACAGAGGTGAAAGGATTTTTTTTGCTATGGAAGCTAGACATGGATACTAGCTAGGTTTCATAATCTTTTGCCATAAGTTTAAAAGTTTCTTTTCAAGAAAGAAATTAAAAAATTGGCTTAATTTGTGCTAACTTTTAAAATGCATCGTGCGCATTACATTACATAAAGAACAATGGCATTTCCAGGTAGGAGTATACCGTGACATAAGTTACTTCCTCTCTGGCCTCTGTGCATAAAAAGCGCTTGCAGATACCGATCAGTTCACACACTCTCAACACAACGAAGAGAAGCTGTTAAGGAACAGAAAAAGACAACGCTGAAGTATGATGAAGTCTGTGTTTTCGCTTCTTGTCCTCCTGCATTGCTGCTCCAGTTACGTTGTAAACCCATCATTGAATGGGGAGATTATAACAGGACTGGAGGCTCTCAACAAACTCTGCACGGACAAAAAAGTCAATTTCACATCAGTAAGTATGATGCTTTAATATTATTACACTTGCTGCTTACTATTACTTCCATGTCATGTGTTTCAATGACTGCTAATGTCACAATCTGACACTTATCCATTGCTTAATAAATTAATTAATACATTTTCTGTCCTTGTAGCCAGTGGTGCATGGGCCAAAGATGGTGACAAACATAAATCCGGTAAGCATTGGATCTTTTCAAGACCGCAATCTTAATGTTCTAGACCAAGCTTGGTTGTCCTTCTTTTTGCATAAATCTTATTTCACAATTATACATGGCTTTTGTGGGCCCTGTCATTTTTCCATTGTAGTCTTTCTGTGTCAGTACCTTTGCCACAAAACTGAAGCATCTTCTTCACGATGTGACGGTACCCAAAGAGAATATTACTATTCTCGAAAACCTTGAGGGAAACCTGCGGTATCTGGACCGACATACACAGGTTAGCGAACAATGTGGGATTTAAAGTATGGTCCTGAGTTCTTACTGTCTACTGTGTGACCCCTGCATCTGTAGTGCTATCTAGATGAGATATAACCCTGAACCCTCTCTCCTTTTTTCTTCCAGAATGACCTCAAATGCCAAATGGCAGTGCGGAAAGCCGGCAAAAAGCCTTTTCAACCATACATTAATTTCTTCCGGCAACTGACCGCCTCACCCCAGAAAGTATGAAGACTACGGCTAACTGTTTCATGTGGAGCTGCTACAATTGTTACTGATTAGAGTCATTTTAATTTATTGTATTTGATAGGTAGTTTGTAAGCAGTTTCCAATTCAGACAAAAAAAATGGCATTTATGTATTTATCAGTATTATTTATGGTTATTTATTCCACAATGTGCTTATTTATTTATTTATTTATTTATTTATTTATTTATTTACACAAATGTGGATTTCCTCAGACATTTCTAACAATGTATTCAGCCAAATGGATGGCACAAAAGTAATCTTCACAATGTGAAAAACCTTGTTTCTGTTCAGACATGTACTTCTGTCCTCAAATAAATCAACTTCTTTCATAATTTGCACTCGCTGAGTAATTCCTTCACTGCTACGTTTAAAGAACCAATGTTACGCTTTTTCCATAGAAAGAATTAATGTGAATCACTGTCTCTTTTCTACCTATCTGGAATGCAGTATGACAGGACGTGTTTACATGCCAGCCACACAAACAAAACACACGTCTCCGTTGAAAATGCGGAGATATGCATGACTGATAAATGTGCAGGGCTGGGTAATCAAACATGCACTCAGCAGCAGCAAAGAGAGGGCAGAGGTTTTCTAACATTGTGTTTCCAAAAACAGCCCGTTTTGCTCTCAAATGTCTTCCTCTTAGCTCGTGTGTCTTGTGGGTGGCTGGTTACTTGTCATTCCACATCAGACAAAAAAATACTAAGGGGTTTTGTCATGACTTGACCGGCTGCGTGGGAGATTTTAAAGCTGTGTAGGCAGAAGTCTCCATGTGAGCATGTCGTGATTGATAGACCTGAAAAGCGTCTGCAGTTGAGGTTCGCTCTATCTGTTATCTTCATCTAAAGAGAGCATGTTAATATATTACATTGTTTGAAAAAAAAGAATCCAGAGGAACTGACAATCAGCATGTTTAAGAAATCCTAATCATAATAATAATCGTTATAGTATGCACAGCATCTGTGTGGCATGAGAGCTGTTTAACTGCACCTTACGCGAGTTAGAGGAGCAGCAGCTGCAACATTTTCAATTTTATCGCCGCAATAAATGGGCATTTTCAGTGATTATCAGACTCCTACATATGGGTTAGAAGGGGCCCGCTACGCAGTAGGTTCAGAAGACTGTTATCATCTATTCACATGGTAACGGTTGCTGTAGGTCCCCTTGGTGTCACTTAAACGCTCTTGGAGTCCCGTTGTGAATTAAAAAAATTAAAAATTACTTTGGTTTTGGTTCAAATTAGGGCTGCACAATATATACGTTTTTTTAATAACAACTGGCACAATATACACATTGCGAAAGGCGGCGAGATATGGCAAAAGACACTCCAAGATTTTTTTGTGTTAGTGTGTGTGTGTGTTGTAGTAGTAGTAGTTGTAGTAAAGAGAGAGAATGGGAGAAGGAAGTTTGAGTGAGGGGGACCTGGTCCCAATAGACCAAAACTCAGCTGTTGCTATGGTCATATGCTGCACTGTCTCTACATGTGGCTCATTATGTTTGCCACAAAAATCTTTCCGTCTAGTTTTTCTTGGTTGTAACACTTAAAATATGGGGAGCTTCTTAATTAATGTCAGTTTAGTTATTTATATTTTATCCTTTATTTTCTTTCCAGGAGCCATATTTGAGTACACACACATACAGTGAGGAAAATAAGTATTTGAACAACCGGCTATTTTGCAAGTTCTCCCACTTAGAAATCATGGAGGGGTCTGAAATTGTCATCGTAGGTGCATGTCCACTGTAAGACAGAATCTAAAAAAAATATCCAGAAATCACAATGTATGATTTTTTAAATATTTATTTGTATGATACAGGTGCAGATAAGTATTTGAACACCTGAGAAAGTCAATGTTAATATTTGGTACAGTAGCCTTTGTTTGCAATGACAGAAGTCTCTAGTGTCTTTGCAAAGCTCTTTGGTCTTGGCCAAGTTAGTAGTTGGATTCTTAATGATTGTATGGGGTGGACAGGTGTCTTTATGCTGCTAACGTCCTCAAACAGGTGCTTATCTAATTTAGGAAAATAAATGGAGTGAAGGTGGACATTTTGAAGGCAGACTAACAGGTCTTTGAAGGTCAGAATTGTAGTTGATAGACAGGTGTTCAAATACTTATTTTAACACAAGTACCAATACTTGTGTACTGGTTGTGAGTACTTTTGCATCTCTGCTCATGGCCAAGAAATGGTGACACACTGACGCTCTAAAAAATTTAAATGATTGTTCTTACACTAATTGATAAACTGACTTATTGAACAAATATGACATACCAACTGAATGATAACAGGCTAGCCATGTTCCCATGGTTCCAGCCTTTAAGCTTAGCTTAGCTAACTGGCTGTCGCTTTATTGAATGGACAAATGTGAAAAGTGGTATCAATTTGATCATCTAAAGAAAGTTTATTTTCAAAAATGTGGAGTTATTTCTATTAAGGTTTTGTGTGTAATCACTAACCTCTCTGGTTGCTCTCTCAGACTCCCCATCTGTCCAAATCTTCTGTTAATGTTGGAGCGGTTAGGTTTACTGCTCGGCTTTTCTGCTCAATACACATTTCAAGAAAAAAACATAAAATTGTATTGTCATCGACTTTACATCTATTCATTGTTTTTTTTTTTATAAAAGGTCAGATAATTAAAAAAAGTACAGTAATAAAGAAACCATGGTGACAATGATCGAAGACTCCAAAATATTTTATCTCTATATATATATATATATATATATATACTACAATATATAAATGACAAAGCCCTTTGAGATTTCCTTGTGAAATGTAAAGGGCATTATAAATAAAATGTATTATTATTATAAAGACATAACTGCTGAATGCACAACATGTGCCTTTTTGCTTGAAAATCCCTTATTGAACGACAAATTGGGTGCTCTATTTCTTTGGATCAATACTTGAAAAGCTAAAATTACTTCTTAAATATTGAGAAAAAAAACATGTTACGTCTTTGTCATAATTTAATAACTTGTCCTATGTTCATATTACAAATGTAGAGTTTACTGTCAGAGTTGTTTATTATTGTAAAATTTGGATTAAGGAACACAGAAGGGAGTGAGATATGGTAGAGAAATGGAAAAAGACAAATTTATTTTGGGTCACATACAGTATGTTCTTTCTTATTTCATTATCACTCCTTGAGTGCCATGGCTTGAATCCATTAATGAAACGTTTTATACCGTGGGTGCTTGCGAAGAAAAAGGGTAAAAGCAGTTTTTTTCCCCTCCTGTCACCACTACTTACATCACTGTAAGGTGACAGCTGGCATGTCACGATTGTTCCTGCATCCCATGATGCTCTGCATGCAATATACCAGCTTGAACTGACTAAAACTACTATGGGCATGTTGACAGACATTGCCAAGATTTTTTTTCTCCAAGCAGTGCACGATATATCGGTCAGAGCAGACCGAAATGGGGACTGTGGATGAAGGTGACATTGGTCTGCACATGAATACTGCCATGGGTCAATGTTTTTCAATCTAATCTTCATTCTGGGCATAAATCTTTTTTTGATAAAATCTCATTATAATCCTGCATAGAAGTAAAATCCTCCACGGGGGCGGGGGTGGGGGGTGGTGGTGGTAATGTCCTTGCAGCGTGATTTCCCTCCATGACGCAATTATTCTCTTTCTCCATCAGGTGGCCTCAGCGAACCACTGGCCATGCATGTTTTGGCCCTTGTCCTGATTCACTTTTAACAGCTGCATCTTAAATTAGTTAAACTACACCCCAGTGCAGATTTAACTGGGTCAAATTAAAAGAAAGCACTGTTGGTAACATTTGAGTTTAAAACCTCGAAACTATGCACAAGAGGAGACTCATGACGCGCCAGGTGTTGCCTGCTGTTAGCGCTGTGCATTATTGTCAGTGTAGCGGGATTGGTGGCGGTAACGTCTCATTCCTACGTATTTAACTTTCTCTTGAATGGGGCAACGTCAGAGCGCCGGTGTGAGGCTGGAGCCGCAGGAGCGCACCGGTTTTTTTTGCGGATTTGGCCGCAGACGCGAGAAGAGGCTGCAGGAGGACGCAGCCAGAGCGCTGATGGCTCAGTGACAGTTGGGTACTGTGTGTCTGTGTGCTGTTTATTTATTAACAGTCAGCGATGTGGAGCCCATCGAGGAAATAATGGAACTGTGCCCTTTTTTTTTTTTTTCGTCGGACAGGGAGACCGGGTGCCCTTTTGGATTGACTTTACGCTGTGAAGTTGTCATTGAAGCGATGGGACGTTTATTTTGAAATATAAAATCAAGCTACAGCTGACCGCGTCTCCGTGAGTAAGAGGTGAGCATGATGATTGAGATGGATATTTTTGGGTATGCACGTTGGAACGGTTGACTCTTGATTAGTCATGCCTTAATAATGACAATGCGCGCATGGGGAAATCCCTATTTATTCCGTTTGAAATCCGATCAATAACATGGCAATATACACAATATATCTGGCTATGGCACACACATATAGGATATGTATAACCAGAACTTACATAAACAAGGAATTAAAATAAATTATTTGAACCAATGTGGCATTTTTAGCTATTACATGAATACCGCCATATCCAATGTTGTATAATTCATTTCTTTAAATCCACAGGGATGCTGATGACTTAAGTAAGCAGACAGAGGAGAGGATTCCTAACAACAGTTTGGGACTTACAAACTGGGCAGACAGAAGAGCTCAGGCCAGTCAATACTCTGAGGAATTAAATTAGCACTACCTTTTCAGCTCCTCAGCTCAAATTATGTCAGATCTAATTTACAGGGAGCAAATGTTCTGCCCAGAGAGGGTTCCCTTCAAACATCTCATCGCTTGTCATTTATCAGAAGATACAATGATGTCAATTGTTTGCGAGGCTGAAGAACAGGAGCCTCTTAGAGTCAAATTCTGTGGATGTAGTGTAGCAAGACTCTTCAGCATGACTTAAATGAACTCTCCCCAACCCTCACATGTTCAGGGATGGCTCTCATGAACCTCACAACTGTAATCGACAATGGGTTTTTGGATGAGGCGCCGTCGGGCCGCGTCCTGACTGGCTGTTTCCTTTCGCTGCTGATCCTCAGCACCTTGCTGGGAAACACGCTTGTTTGTGCTGCCGTCACCAAGTTTCGCCATCTGCGCTGCAAAGTGACCAACTTTTTTGTGATCTCGCTGGCCGTGTCAGACCTCCTGGTTGCCATCTTGGTGATGCCGTGGAAGGCGGTGACAGAGATCGCCGGGTTCTGGCCGTTCGGCTCTTTCTGTGACACCTGGGTGGCTTTTGACATAATGTGCTCCACCGCGTCTATTTTGAACCTTTGTGTGATAAGCCTAGACCGCTACTGGGCTATCTCCAGCCCTTTTCGCTACGAGAGGAAGATGACACCCCGAGTGGCCTATGTGATGATCAGTGTGGCCTGGACACTGTCTGTGCTGATTTCCTTTATCCCGGTGCAGCTCAACTGGCACAAGGCCCAAAGTAAATCTTACACCCCTCTCCCTGGGTCCTCTGGCTCTTCAGGTTTCAATGCTACATCTTACAGCACCCAAGAGAACTGCGACTCAAGCCTGAACCGGACCTACGCCATCTCCACCTCTCTCATTAGCTTTTACATCCCTGTGGCCATCATGGTGGCCACCTACACCCAGATATACCGCATTGCCCACAGACAAATCAGGAGGATCTCTGCCTTGGAGCGAGCGGCCGAAAGTGCCCAGAACAGACACGACAGCATTTGCGGAGGCTCCAGCATCGCAGAGTCCGAGAGCTCTTTCAAAATGACGTTCAACAGGGAGACCAAGGTTCTGAAGACGCTGTCGGTCATCATGGGGGTGTTTGTGTGCTGCTGGCTCCCATTCTTCATCCTCAACTGCATGGTGCCCTTCTGTGAGCAGTCGAGCGGAGGGGAGGATTTCACCTGCATCAGCCCCACCACATTTGACGTGTTTATGTGGTTCGGCTGGGCTAATTCCTCCCTCAACCCCATCATATATGCCTTCAATGCAGATTTCCGCAAGGCCTTCTCCATCCTGCTGGGCTGCCACAGACTGTATCCAGGAGGCCACAACATAGAGGAAGTCAGTCTAAACAAGAAATGACTCATGACTCTCTCATGGCACTGACTCATCTTTAATGCTAAGAGTCCTAGCATTCCTGTAGAGGCCGGTCTGATCGACGAGGACACTGCTCTCTGTGCTGACTCTTAGTGTGACTGAAGGAAACGGTGACCCCACATGTACCCGTGTTTGCGTTAGGCGAGTGAACCGTCCGTGTGCAGACTGTCAGAAGGAGCTTGCCGTGCTCATCGTGGTCGCTGCACTGTCTTCAAGCGGAAGACGCTTCTGAAAGAAGAGAGGGGACTTGGGGATTGAGATAAAGACTCTCCGCTGTTGTGCCGGGGAGCTGGGAGTGCAGCGGTGCTGACACGCCCCTGGGATAGATAATCCCATGACTGGGCAGCACACACCCTAATGCTGTCAGACACTGCTCTCTTCAATACCATCACACACACATACACAAACACAAACACTGTCAAAACATGCTCCTCCAAATTCCGTGTAAATGCAGCACCCAGCATGCACTCTACGACAAATTACATGACAGCACATGGAAATCATAATCAAACTCATTACGTTCACATCCTGTGCTCTGCAAGGAGTCCAGCATTAAAGCGTCAAACCAAATCATGTTTCTGCACAGATGAGCACGTAGGTAAAGTACATCCACATGTGACTTAATATTAAAGCAAGAATGAGAGCAGATTTGATTTTACATCCGGCTTAATCCATGAATGTTGGGATTTAAAAGGGAAGTTCAGGGAAGTGGACTCTTTTGAAAATGGCATCTGAATTTCTTTTGGAAGTGAAGGTGCACAGACGTGAAAAATGCAGCTTGTCAAGCCGCAGGTTAAATCTCATTGCTGATACTGGTTCATCCAAATCATCATCTAAATCATCATTATTATAACTTGAAACCAAATTTACTCAACAGACCTCGTAAATTATTTGCTTCAATGCTTAACAATGTGTTTTATGGATGAGTGTCTACTATTACTTTGTGTCCTGGTTTTTTCTTAAACAACAGCTGATGACCTTATTTAGGGAGAAGGCGAGACATTAACAAAGGATTTGACTATTGTGCTTATTTAAGAGCTGATAAAGATTTGCAATTGACTGAATTATGTTTGGATATATCAGTTTTATTTAGTTTGTTGAAGTGAATTATTAAAGGATCATTTATAAATAATTCTAGGTTTTCCTATCAGTAATGATAACACTGTACTCGCCTAAGTAATTGCTGACATCAGGGAACACTGATATCATCATGGAACAGCCAGACGATCAGACCAGCTGAAAACCAGCCCACAGTATAGCCGGATTATTGGAGCCACTATATTTAAAGACGAAATCAAGAGTGAGCACATAAAATGTCACTAACATTGTTGATAGCACAAGCAAACTCTTTCACTCACTCTTTCAGAAATTCCAAGTTAGCACAAATTAGAACTAACACTTAATTTGTTTTAATTTATCCGGAAACGCAATCTAATCTTTAACCATGGTGTAGAATACACTTTCCGTTCATTCGATGCCTCTGCTGCCTCACTCGAGCAACAAGCTAAGGTTACTGTGATTCAGTTGCATTTTACAGAATCAGGAAACAGCCTGACCCATATCCATGATTTTTCAAATCCAAAATGCTTCCTCACATTACAGTTTACTTGTTTGCTACCTTTTGCGTTAGAGTTTACCAGGGGCAAGAGGACAGGCAATGGATTGGACGACCATTTGAAGAAAATACAATACTGCGTGTTGCACTTATACACTGCAAATTTGGATTTCAAACACATAATTACAGATTAAATGTTTTCTAACTCCCCATTTTTGGATGGTAGTTTCAATTTCAAATACAAAGTGACAGGCGTGGTCCACACAACTTCAAGTAAGTGAAGTACATCAAAGCTGCACGGGGAAGTCAGTCTGTAAAGTGAGAGCTGAGGGTTTGTGTGAAACCTGTGGTCTGATTATCTGACTGTATTTCTTATCTTACAACTTTTGAAGATTATTTTTAGGGCTTTTGTTGCCTTCATGATTTCTTACAATTGATAAGAAAGGTAGAGATTAAAAGCACTATAGGTAATAGGAAAAAAGAAATAGATTTTGGGAACGGAAGTGTCCCTTTAAACAAACCGTTTTAGTAGTAATTTGGGAAATACACCTATTATCTGTTTTGCTGGACTTCCTTGCGTGTCTGACAACCTCACCATGACAACCAGACTCAAGGAAGTCACTGCGCCCGGTCAAGAACTAGTCCCACTTGTAATGCTAAATTTAGTCTCGCTTTGCCAGCCCTTCCTCCACGGCGGCGCTGCAGAGGAGGGTGTGGCAAGTCCACACACCATTCCGGGATGAAAGAAAAACGTGCTATTAGCATTTCTTCAAACCAATCACAATCGCCATAGGTACGCCTCAGGAAAGAACTTGCTTTGGCTGGAACATGTACGTTCATAAGTTGTTTTAATTGTGCAACAGAAAACTCTGATTGGACAGATAGTCTAGCTAGTTGTCTGGATTTACCCTGCAGAAATCTGAGGAAAAAAACAACGGGAGTTTCAAATGCCAACACAAAGGAAGCCCAAGGCAATGAAGAGCCGGCCTAAATGAGTGAAATCCGCCGGAATTTACAGCGGCTACGGAGCGATCCCAAAGGTGTAACGTCAAGAACATAGACTACCCTGAGTAAAACCCCAGCTTATCACTCTTCAGATTAACCAAATAACGAATAAATTAGTGATCTCTAGAGATGCTGGTTTATTTATTTATTTATTTTTACCAATGAAAAATACACAAGAATTATCCTATGAAGTGAAGCATTGGTGGACTATGGAGAACAGGACGCATTGCCGTCAACAGTTACCTCTAATCTGGTGAACTGTATTTTGTTATGTGCTAACTCGCGTCATTAGTTAGCTACAGTGAGCATTTATGACACAAACAAAAGCTGTAGGTGTTTGTACTTGGCTAAAATCAATCTTTTTCTGCAGTAGCTCTAGAAGTCTGACGAATGAATACTTGTTGTTATGTTACATTCATACTAGTATAAGTGTCTGCTTTAGCCATTTGGAAATATCTCAATGCACAGCTTAATAAAAATGTATGTGTCCATTTCTGTGAGGTCCACTGTGTGGTGTATGTTTTTGTGCCTGGCTGTACAACTTTGACCTCCGCAAATCAAACATCCTGAAGCACATTTCACACCAGAGTCTAAAGGGTAAAACTTAACGGGACCAGCTGTGTCTCACATCCCAAATTGTCCTCTTGCATAACTGTGGTGTTCATGTGTCTGTTCGGTCTGGTGAGGTTTTGCCATCATTAGCAAAGTGAAAGGAAACTGAAGTCATGAATTGCATTAAATAATATAGCAGGGCAACCGTTTTTGCCACTAATTATCCTAATGTTTGATTTTGCTTCATTCATTCATTGCACATAAGCTGTTTTTCACCCTCTAGTGACAGAATGAACTCCTGCTACAATACCTAACAACTGGAAATGCATTTTAGTCACGAGGGAAAGGTTACTGTAAATGTCAGGGTTTAGTAATTTTGTACATCAAGGGTGCACTTGTAAACTTACACACCCTAATTTATTCAGATGCTTGAATGGGAGTGAGAGGGAGAGCAGAGAAGCAACAAGGACGTGCAATGGATCATATTTTGTGAGACTCAGTTCAGCTGACACATTCCCTCTGCCACCTGCCACCTAATTCTTAAATGATAAATTAAATTAAAATCTAAGTCGATTTGAAAGTGAGCTTTTTTTTTTTTTTTTTTTTTTTGCTACCAAAGCTGCTGTGCCCTGTCTACAATAATCAGAGATGAATCTTTCACCCTTTAAAGTGATGTTATGAACCCCTCTTATTGAACAGATGATCAAATTAATCAAATTAAAGTCACTCTCATCGGAAATCTGAAAAAGTATAAATACTGTGATAGCGCTCTCTGTCTTGCGCAAACACAAAGTTGTCCTTTAAAGCCCACTTTCTCTGGGCCCCGGACTGTCCTTGCCTCTGTGAAACCTCCTCAAGCGTGCCACAGGAAGGGAACGGCAATTAATTTGACTGACATCATTCAGAGTGATGGCTGAGGTGGCGACAAGACAGGGTGTGTGTGTACGTGTATGTGTATGTGTTTGTGTGTGTGATGTGTTCATGTGTGTATCACCTGCTCCAGTGGGTTATCCAGAGACCCTGCAATGACAACCGCAAACACAGAGAATTTGTTTGCTTTATCTATCTTTTTGTTACAGTAGAGCGCGTCAGATTCTCAAAGCGATACGGTCTTTTTACACTGGCACATCGGTGAAGCGAGGTTAGACGTGGCAACTTCAAATGACGCTAATGACTGGCCCTGGGGAAAGGATTTACTGAGCCAGGGAGGAGAGAGAAAGAAAGGGGCAAGGAGATAGAGACAGAGATAGAGTCTTACGTAAGTAGCAAGCAATGGCTACTTAAAAAGGAGACTCAAAGGATGCTCTGTAAATACCACATAACCCACGAGTAGCACCAAAGTCAGACTGCTGTCACATCCATAATGACGTAGCCTCTGTGCTCGCATGCAGATTGCTTAGAGACACACCTGGGTTTTTAATGTAGTTAATGATTTCTCTGTCACCCTCCCTCTTCATTCGAGATCTTGGGGAATTCAAAGGCAATTAAACGGTTATCTAATAATAATAATAATAATAATATATAACTCCCCATTAAATGTGTATTATCATTGCGCAAGCTCCTAATGCATTTTTAATATCTCACACGACTCCAGAAATGAATGCACTTTGCATGATAAAACATGCTGCTGCTCTGTTGGTCCGTGCCTGCTCTCCTCGAGGTAGACAGATGCTCTATATTCATTTTGAACTGATAGAGAAGGGAGAGCTCAACCAGCACACATCCGGCCACTACTGCAACACACACTCTCTCGTCATCTCTGGGGAAACTGTTCATCTTTGTACAACGCTGAATGTACTCTGTAAACACATTTCATCCAGCGCTTCAAAAATAGACACAAGTTCGCCCTGCACATCTTTTGACCTTTAGTGTTTGTCCTTTGCGGCAATTCCTCTTCCTAGTTTACTCCCGCTCTTCATTTCTCTTTCTTATCACACCCTTCCGCTCTCTTCCTCCACCCTCACTCTGTTTACTGCTTGTGCTCCAAGCCGCCGGCAGTGCCGTGTCGCCATTCGTCACTCCAACTGGCTCCAGTGGAGAGGACAGGCCCTTTGACCCTACCACTGGGAAAGGAGCAAGGCAACGAGGGGAAAGATATAGGCCTCTTCAGACAGCGTAGGCAAAAATAATTATTACAGAGGACAGAGAAGGAGGGCACAACAAACGGGGACTCCCTGACTTTCAGCACTTTTTCCACAAGTGAATGTTTTGAATATACAGATTCATGGCAGAATAAAAGCTACTAACACTATCTTAAATCATATTCGGTGTTTTCATGGCCGTGGTGGATAGAGCACTGTCTCACATGTCGCTTCAAAAAGTTCCAATAGGGGTCAACCCATGTTCTAGTGACTGCGATCGGATCCCATGATCTCATTTTCATCCTCATTGAGTATTCTGTATGGATGCATCTTCAACCATTATGTTGCTTCACCTACTTAATCAGGCATTTCCTTTAATTTGCCACCCATCGCTAAGTGGCAGGAAGTAAGTCGTTGAGAGTAAGAAACGATGCTGTTCCACATAGAGATAGGGGGAGAAGCAACAGGCTTCCTTGTGAGAAAAACATAGCAACTAACAACTATTCTGTCTATAATGGAGTGGTATGGATAAAAGTGACCCCAAACCTTTGACCGGTGGTATATATATATTGTTTATTTTTTTGTTCCCCTCACAAATCTCAGAGTATCAATGTTGATGCTTAAATCATCTGAACTCAATATTAGAGAATATAATCCCTCATAAATTTTCCAAACTGTGTCATGGAGTGACCTCTATTGGACATGGGCCAAAAATGGAGATGAGTTGGCCTGGGTCTTTGCTAAATTTGGCCTGATCAAATCCTCCAGAGAAATAAGGACAGATACGATGCGTTGGCCAAATAATTGCTGATATTACACTCATCTCTGGCCTATCCCAGATTGTCAGTGCGGTCAGTAGTGTCAGTAGAAAACATATCTGAAGCATGTTAACTAAGTCCTAAATCAAGTCAGTGAAAGCAGGTCCAAATTTACAATAAATAATAAGCCTGGTGCAAATGTGGCTGGCGGATGAATGGGATTTTCAACAGGGGCGATGTCCACTCCAGCCGAACTCCGCAGCTTAGCTGGAGAGAGGTGATGTCTGGCGGAGACGGCTCTGAGCGGACATCATGCTATATAACGATGCCAATGTTAATGCACACGCTGGTAGGATGTCCTTCGGGTGAATTGTGATAATGTGAATGCTAATCAGCTAGCCTCGGAGGGAGGGGGGGCAGATGTGTCTTATCTCTTTAAGAGCACAATTCCAGCAGCAGGAACTGACAGGGACAGTACAGAGGGATTACTGACAACTGTGCAGGGAAACTAAGATAGTTGTCCCTTCCACCTGGGCTTAAGATAGGCGATGGATGCTGAGTGTCTGGAGTGTCTGGCCCATGTGTGTTAGTTAACAGAGCTGACCATGAGAGGATTGTTTTATGATATGGTTCTATCTATGGCTGCGTTTACAACACCTTTAAAAAAAAAAAAAAAGGCATTACTGAATGAAAAACAAAGCATTCGACACATGGTGCTTCTTTGCGTGGTTTCAGCTTTCAGTTGAACACCCACATGAGGTGGTCATTCATACAATTTTATCCTCTCTGACAATGTTTGAAACAATCTGGTTAACCAACTCTTGATTAGCTTTCTGTTTACGGACTGACAAGATCTCCCTTAAGATGTTTTATTAGTTTGAAGTTATGATGACAGCCAACTGTGTCCCTGCGTCTTTGAAACAAACGTGTACATTTCTCCAGAGATGTCAATATGCAAACTAAATATGCTTGTTTTTTAAGTGTGCTGCTGGTAGGCACTACACTCCCACAATGCATTACACAAAGGGAATTGGCCTTTCTCAGCTTTCATTAAATGTATACAAACACTTGGCCATTTTTTTTAAAGATTGCAACAATTAGTTGTCTAATGATCCATTAATCAATCTACGGAAATAATTAATCGGCGACTATTTTGTTAAGGGGCTGATTGTTCAATCAATGTTTTATGCAAAAATGGCAAAAAAGGCCTCTCAACTATGGAGATTTCCCTCTTTTCTCTGTTTTTAAATCATATTAAACTGAACACCTTTGGTTTTGGATACGACAAAACCAGACATGACATCACCTTGGACTTTGAGAAACTGGGATGGACATTTGTTACTATCTTCTGACATTTTATTTTCAGGCATTTTACAAGAATTAATCAAGAAAAGAATTGGCAGATTTAAACATATTAAACTAGTCGTTAGTTGCGGCCCTTGACAGGTGGTAACAAAATAAAAGATGTAATGATACAGTTAATCACAGATTAAAAGTGAGGGCAGGCTGGTGTAAACATCTGGAGTTATAGCCTGGGAGAATATAAGAAAGCCAGGCATATTTTTCATCTGAAAAGGGGATTAACCGAGCGGGAGGGTAGTACAGAAGACCACTCAGGGACAGACATGATCCCACTCGAGTGATGATATGGTGACAAGCTGCACAAACATCCCCAACAGAGAGACAGAAAGAGCAGGAAGGAGGAGAGGGAGGGGATGTAATGTAACAAGGGAGGGATAGAAAAACTGCTTGAGAGTTTAGGAAGAAACCGGGAGCAGACTGTGAGAGAGGCACGATAAGAAAACCGCTTCATAGCAGAACAGTCCATTCTCTCCTTGTTTGCACCATGAAAAGGTGTTCAGAGGCTACAACCCAGCTATATTTCTCATGAGCTTTTCTAACACGGTGTCTGTATGAGAGAAGTACGAGAGACAGATGGAGGGGAGAGATCATGTTAAAATTTGAATTTAAATAACAATTATTAGGGCTGTGAATATATGGCTTCATGTGATTTTTTTTACCATTTGGCTGGAATTTACATAATCCAATTTGATTCATTTTCTTTTGGCAAAAATACACATCAGTCATATTGATACATATGTGCAATGTTCATTCATTTATAAGGCGACCATAGATTTTAATTCCAAAAACACCTCATTGAACAGCGTGACACAGTACCTTTTGGCAGTTTAAAAAACCCTCTAAACAGCAGTTTTACAAAGTTGACTGTTGCCAAAATGCTGCCCTAGTTTGGACTTTATAGTATTTAGACCGCTTTTATATAGTGCTTTTCTAGACTCAACAACTACTCAAAGCGCTTTTACATAGTACTGGAACCATTCACACACACAGTGGCTGAGACCTGCTCATCAGATAAACACTCATACACATTTACACAGCAATGCACAGCATCGGGACAAACGCAAGATTCAGTGTCTTGCCCAAGGACACTTCAACATGGGACTGCAAGGCCAGGAATCAAACTACCAACCACTCTACCACTGAGCCCAAAGCATTAGCTAACATCATATGGCCTGGTTGCTTTCCTTGTCTGCAATGCGGGACATTTGAAAATGCACCATTTGTACTTCTCCGTGTGCTGACCAGGAGGGCCTTATTGAAGAACAAACTCAAAGTGATGATGTGAGTACAGAGCCACATTACACAAAGAAATATGTACACCAGTGTGAGGTGCTTTAATATTTTAAAGCTTTTTCAAACAGACTGTTGCTGAAGCCAAAGTGACTCTTTCTATTAGTCTTGATGCAGAAAGAATTGACGTGTGGTGCACTGAATGAATCATTACCCCAGTAAGAAAAGAATGCACAAAGAACAGACATGGCCAAAGAGGAGAGTCGGGACAACACAGCTTCACTCAGATGATCCAGGAATAGAAACACCTCAAACATTCATTATTGCAGCAGCAGGGTGGTGATGTGGCTGTACATTTGTCCTGTTTATTCAATTCCATATGAGGGAAGCAATCAGCAGACACAATCTGGTCTATTTTAGGAATGGACTTGTCAAACGGCAGCGCAGCAGGAGCCTCTTTTACCCTCTGGGAGGTTCAGATGGGACCGCACGGGCGCGAGCAGACGCAGACGTGCTCACAGGCACATACACACAAACACACCAGAGACACAGCTGGGAGACTGTGGGAACAAGCATTTTGGATCCTTTACTTGGCTGTAGCCAAGGAACAAAAAAAAAAACCAACATTTTACCACCTCTGTTTCTGCCACATAACAGATTGATTGCGTGTCACACTCCAACCATTAGGGGGATAAAAAAAATCAGGCCTATCCTCTCACCTTCAGTGATAGCATTAAGAGAGAACCTGACTAGACACGAGAGGACAGCTTCTATGACTGAGTCCTACTTCATTTGATTTGAATTAAAAACTGAGTTACTAACAACCAGAAGAGAACAACCATCCGTCCTCACAGTTCCACAGCTGACCAAACGCTGCTGTAACCCGTAGGACCTGCTGTAAGCCACGTTAGGGCTAACTGTATTTTATTTGTAATATGACTCCCATAGGAAACATCTTCTCCCTTCTCCCTGCTGCTCCTCCACACTGAGGCCAAAGGTCAGGTTCAGTTACCGAACAGCCTCCTTGCGGCTGGCCGGGATTCAATGTGTGTGTGTGTGTGTGTGTGTGTGTGTGTGTTTGTGTGTGTGTGTGTGCGTCAAGGACACAACAGCGAGGTGCATGCTTGGGGGGCTTGAATCCAGTTCTCTGTGCTCATTACACCACCCTCATGCCTTATTACTCTGTGTGACAGCTCCAGTACACGGCTGGAAGGACTTTCTAGGAAAGTTTATTCAGCAGCAGAGATATCTTATCAGTGGACAGATCTATAGCTGTCTTACTCATCACTGTCTTGCAGGATAGCGCAATTCATCCTGTGATTGTTATTTTTAACTTCTTCATATTCCTTTTTAAACATGGGAATTTCTTAATGGAATCTCTTACAATAATAATGGACGATTGCGCTGAAAAGTATGTATGTTCTTAGTTATCTGTTATTTTAATGTTTATATAAATATAGTATGGTTATTTTGCTTGTATTTACACCTCATAGTGTGGCAGCACATTACAATTCTGAACTGATTTGATTATCTGTGATTTTATAAGCAAATATGCTCATGGTCCTTAGACTTATCGACAACAAGTCAGGGGTGTACAAGGAATACATGTTCAACTATAGGGTTTACGTCAACACTGGGGAGACAGAGTGTTGGACAGGAAGTGGAGATGGATGGTTTTTTTCTGAGGAATATGTTAATCTACTTTAATTGTCCCATCTGGAATTCTGCTCCCCTGCATGGACCACCTTCTGTTTGTCAATTATTCAATATGTGACCAGACAAGGGGGTCAAGCCTGCTTTGCTGAATAACATGCTTTACAAGACCAGCTACATAAAGGCATACTTGCACATATTACATACTGTAATTGTTTACATATGACAGGAAAATGGAGACTATGAACACAAATCTGTCTTAGTCCTGTCATGTTTTGCCAAAGGAAAATCTGTTAACTTTAATAAATATATAAATAAATAAAGCCAGCAGGCTGATCTTTACGTCTTGTATCCAACAATTAAAACAATGAACATCTTCAATGACGGTGAAGTATACAACTTCAAATTTCAGAGAGACAAAACAATTTCCTCCATTTTCTCAAACAAAAATGGGAACATGCGGACAGCTAAGCGGAGCCTCAGCACAGAGTGACAACCCAGTCGCTCTTTACCATATTTACCATAACTCAGACTTTCAGTGTTAAGAACATCTGTGGAATTTAATCCCCACTGCATGCATCCGTGCAAGTCTTTGGGTGTATCTGAGTGAATATGTCATGTTGACGAGTGTGTTATGAAGTTACCAGAAAGTCCTGGAGGGCTAGATCTCCTTCAGTACAATAGAGGCCACTGAGGAGATTGATGACTCATACCGTAGGATCTCAGGAGACAGAGCGGACGCACAGATCTGTAAAGATACACGGACAATGCTGAAGGCAACAGATGGCAGTACTCTGAAAAGACTCGAACAAGGGATATAAACCCCCCATGGGGCAATATATGGATCTCACTGTAGGATGACAGGGGGTATAAAACTCCCAGGGGGCGACGTATGGATCTCACTGCACGATACTAATGATACGTTGTGTCCTCTGTGGAAGAGTCACCTTTAGAACGTAAAAAAAAAGTCTAATCTTATGCATATGCTAACCAAATCTGGAGATGATAGTACAGGACTATAAACTATTACTTCATGCTGTTCTTTAGCCGCAGAGGTCAACAGCAACGTTGAGTCCAGAAGTGTTCATCTCAGGCCTTTAGGGCTCCACAGAAGCAGAAATACAATCAAGTCAGCTCGTACAATACCAGGCTGCTGCTTTGTATGGGGAGAGCATAGTCCTACAATAACTGTGAATTAAAAGAAATCCTTAAACATTATAAACTTATAAGAAAAAGTAAGAAACAATACCATTCTGGAGTGTGTTATTCTCATTTCTGTGATGACTTCTACCCCTTGTTGCCATTGGGTGCTTCAGATCTTAAACAAACAAACAGCCATAACCCCAGAGAAATCTTTCTGTCTCATAACCTCAAAGCTCAAGTTTTTAGGTGTGCCTTTGTGTTTAAATAGGTCATGTTGTTTGGCCGACCCGGCTGAGGGAAACGTTTCTTGAAGACCAGTTGAAAGAACTAAACAAGACAGAAACTGCTTGAGGTGGGATTACTCTGAGAACGACTTGCCTCTGTGTATGTATGTGTGTGTCTGTGTGTGTGTGTGTAAAGTTCTACCTGTAATCTGTCAACTTTTTACTGTATCTAGGTTTGTCTCCACATGGTTCACAGCAAAGTAATAAAGGTTGACTGGTGCCTAACTATATACTGAATAGAAGAGCTCTCCAAATTTCATTGTTATGCTTTACACAATGACAATAAAGGCTATCTATCTATCTATCTATCTATGTTAATAGTCTACCTGATATGCAACATGAAATATAAGGAGTCAAACTGAAACTGAGAAATGTGTTCAGAGATGCACAGCCTGAAAATCCACAGCAAAGGTGGAGAATAGAGCAGGGGTTGTAGGGGGAAACACCTGCACCACAGCTTTGAAGACGAGATAAAAGCATGTCCTCTAATTACAGCACTTTGAACAACACCAATGTCATTGCTTCCCTCCTCTGGCCCATGAGGTGTGCCTGCTACTGCTTTATTTATTTTGTATTTGTCATGTCTCACATTATTGCCTCCCTTGTGCAAAGGGATCCTCAAATGGGTGTGTTTTTCTGCTGTGCGATGAAGCGCGTCCTCTATCTCAGTGTTGTTTCTGCGTGCGGGTAGATGGTGAAATGTTCCTCCAAATCTCAGTGTTGTCTAACAGGCTGGGACAGGGGAGGAAAGGGGCAGCGAAAAACCCCAAACTGGCTCTTCCCCTTCTTTTAACACAATGGCTCTGACTGCTTTCTTTTTGCCCTAAACGGATTCATAAATTGTGTGTGGTCATGTTTAATCAGATGCCAGTGTGATTAGAAGGTTGCATATTATTGTGAATATCTGCATTCAACACAATAAAGAGAGAACAAAGAGGAGTAAACAATATTTCACTGCACTTATTCTCAAACTGAGCAGAACAGATGCAACACTGCTTTGCAATGATGCATATTTAAGGACCCAAATGCCTCTGTCCCCTCAACACTGAAACCGTAATCCCCATGTTTGTGCCATTTACCACCGGCACAATGGAACATTGCATACAACTTCCATCTTGTATTCACAGTATCTTAGAGCCTATAACATGTAAATCTCTATCTAAGATAATATGTTGCTAACTTAAGTGTTCGTAAATACCTTCTAAATGCCCAGAATAAGTCTTTTAATATGTGGAGGCCAGGACTGAATGGCCTAAATGGTAAAACAGTGAGAGGCAACAGATGGGATGCTGCTACACCTAGTGGATTTAAGACAGAACTGACAGAACTTTACGTTAGAAACATGGCGTATGACTAATTATATCTCTTTAAAATATATACATAAGCTATAATTTAAAAAAGTCTGTCTGCTCAGATCGCCTGGTTACAATGTAAGAAATGGAAGGGAAAAAACACAGTCCTCCTCCGAAGTATTCTAACACACACAATCTCTTCTTTAAGTTAAAGGAGCAAGAAAACACTGTCCAGGCAAACAAAGAGAATTCCGTCCTAAAATGACTGTACATTTGGGAGAATACACACGCACTTGATTTGTCTAATGAATGCCTCATAATATCATTAGCTGAATGTTAGAATGCATTTTTGCACAGAAATGAAGACAGTGACCAACAAAAAGGTTTTAATTTACATATGGGCATGTACGTATTGTGTTAAGATAGACTTAAACAATTTGAACCTATCCTTAAATCCTACATACTGGAGCTCCAGAGGATTAGCTCAGTCAGTATACTTAATAATAACTTCTCAAAGCATATTTTCAAAAAACTAATATCATTTGTCAGATTTTTGTTTAAATATTGTTACTCATTATAAGACACAACCTCTCTTTTCTTTATCAGAGGTCAGTGGCTGTGATCCTTTTTTTCCACTAAGGTTTCCCATTGTAAACATCTAACACTGGAGACCGGGGTTATTGGGCAATCAAAGCCATTAAGACCTCACTATCAGCTTAATGCCAGGTTTAATTTCAAAATGGAGGGGAGCAAATGGACTGTGAAATATGTGCTAATGGTTACAAACTTTCCACAAGTTTAGAGAAGAGAGAGAGAGAGAGAGAGAGAGACAGAGAGAGAGAGAGAGAGAGAGAGAGAGAGAGAGAGAGAGAGAGAGAGAGAGAGAGAGAGAGAGCAGTCAAGCCTTGCATTTTGCTGTTATCACTGAGTCTACACTTCTAATTTCACTGAGCTTTGGAGTCAGAATTCAGGGATATGGCCAATTTAACCGCAGACTGCAGAGGGACAGCCTTGTATAATGTGTAACAACGTTCACCGAGAGAAACTGAGTTCATTTAAAGCATACAGTTCAAAAATACAGCTCACATCAAAGGAATACATCTCAACCTCTGTGATGTCCAAGAGCAACGTGAAAACACATGTTTGCAATCAAGACGATGTGAGATTCATTCATTTTTGTAACACCTCCCGTGGGCCACCCAGTTGAACATCCACCCACACAATACATACAGAGGACACCAACGTATTCATACACGTTACAGACCATACAGTATTGTATATACAGAAATTTGACATCAAGTTTCAAAAGGATACCAGCGCACTTTCACCTCCACATCCAAATGAAACTTTCTGTAGGCAGCAAAGTTAAGGTGTTTAGGTATTTTAGGGAAGTTTAGCTAAGACAAAGGTCTAGCTACATTTTTGTGTTCAAAGTGAGTCAGAGTGGTAAGTGTTTGAGACTAATACACCTTTATTAGGTCCAAACGAGTTACTGTTATAGTATGAAAAACATATCAGTTTACATAATGCAAAACACTTTGCACATCTCTTTTTTTATTCTTTTTTGAATAAAAAAAGAATAAAAAAAGAGTTTTTTGAGTTTAGAGGCTCTAAACTCAAAAATGGTACCCTGGAAATCCAGAGTTCTCTCGAGAGCACAATTTGAATTTGCTCAGCAAGTTACTCTGTCATTAAGTAATGCTGCTCATTAACTATGCCCTTGTAGCCGAGCTGCACCAATCACATCGGTGCATCTGATATAGGCGGGCCGGAGGCGAGCTAAACAGATGACGACAGTCTAATATACCAGTTTGCACCCTGGTAGCTAAGCGTATGAGGCTCTGGATCCGTCACCCTATGTTGTTGTGATTGGTCGAAGTGTTATCCAATTGTGTGCAGTGAGATTTTTAAATGCACGCTTGGTGCTGCCCCTTGAGATGGGCGACTTTCATTACTCAATGCCAGATCCTTAATCTTTCAGATTTGGGTTTGGATTTCTAGGCTACAAAAATTGTCTGTTTTCAGATGACAACACCAATCTGCACACAGCAATGATCCGAGCCATTGCTTTTGTCCAGGGTGGAACTAAACCTTTTATGAACATGAGTTAAGGATCAAGTGGGCGGTATCGATCTTCTTTTACAGAATACATTTTGTCATGTCACAAAAGAAGAAAACGTGTAAATAATTTAATGAATGTCACGTTGTCATGGCTTACTGGGATAATTGACGGTGTCAGAGTTATTGTTTGTAGTAACACCTGTGCTTAAGTAAAAATGTCTGCTGTAAAAAAAATCTAAAATAAAGATCGGAAGATTGGAAATGACGGTTGATGCTGGGAGTACAGCAGGTGGCCTTCCAAAGGTTATTCATAAACGTAAAAGTAAAAAATAACATAAGGTTGAGATTGCGGGGCTGTGAGAGGAGGAGAAGCCTCAGAATATCACCCTGTACTCAAAAAGCGTAGCATACATCAGATACCAAGCAAGTCTGATCGCCACAGAGACCTGCTCACAAGATTTCCTGGCGTCGTCAGTGTGGGGATTTGTGGAAGAAACGTAGCTTCCAAGAACCAGAGAGCATTGTGCTAGATGTGGAGTACACACGAGGAGGCAGCTGGGAGTCAGAAGCAGAGAGGCCAGCGGATTGAACCATTAGGAGGTTGTTTCACTAGACAGTTGCATTTGAGCAAGGTAGCTCACCAGGTGAAAAAGGAGATCAACAGGAGAACACAACCGAGCGTTAACTACAAGTTTTAATGTCATTTTAAACAACTTAAATATATACTTTTAAATATGTAGATATGCACCATGATGTAAATATAGGGCTGCCATGTATAAATGTGACATTGGGGATGCTTTGGCTTTAAACCTCATGTTGTCCTCGGGTCAAATTGACCCGTCTTCCCATATCAACGTTCTTTTTAATTCCCCAAAATACCATGATTGATTCCAACGCTCTTTGGCAAGTACAAACCTCTACTTTCATTAATTTTGGGGTGTCTTATTCAATTTTATAGCAGTTGGAGAAAAGAAAAACTGAAGTGGTTTTTGAAATAGTATTGAGTAAAAGTTGACATTATTCAAGTATTCCAGTCGGTGATCTTCCATCAACATACATTCCTTTAATTTTAGTCTAAATAATTCCTATAAAACTATAATTTCTTATAAATGAGGTTAGTTGACCATGAATTCCAATAATACCTGTAAAACTAAAGTTGATAAGTTAATGTTACATAGTGTTGAAAACATCAAAAAACTTGAGAAACATAAAAGAAAGCGTCAAAAGTGTTGAAAAAAAGAACAAAAACGTAAGAAAAAGTTAAAAACATTGATAGAAAATGTCAACAAAAGTGTTGATGTTTAATTTGACGGGAAGACACCACAAGGGTTAAAGCAAGCCTGCACATCGCCAGGCCACAATGTCATTCTCCATTTGTCACTTCTTATTAATCTGAGAGCAGTATTACATACTATACCCCTGCATATTCAAGGCTGACAAGTGAAAATTTGATTGCCAATGCTGGATTAATCCAGGGAGAAATATCAAAAAGGCTACAATAAATACAATCTGGTATCAATATTCAATTAATTATCAATAAAACCTGCTGAATCAGCAAAGACGGATCTTGATGCTGTATCCTTGTAAAAGGACACTTGTCAATTCTCCTTGTAACTCAAGACCAGTGAACATCACCAAGCTTCAGCTCCACTTCAGGCCCTTAATCAAGTCTTTTATAAAGGTGCATGACTTCACGATACACTCTTGTCCTCTTTTTCAACACACATCCATGTTGCGTTGTCTGTACAACGCTGTTTCCTCTCAGGAGAGGTGAAACAGGCTGTGGCCGACCTGTGAGGCGTACAGGGCCAGATGTGCAGCAGGGAAAATTGGGCTGCGGCCATATGAGCAGCCCAGTCCGTAAAATGCTGCTGATCCAGCCCGCAGGTTAACACTAAGGGGAAAACCTAAGGACGGGAAGCCCGGGTGGAATACAGCTTTGGGCCCAACGCCAGTGGCTATTTTGACTTTTTCCACCTCGGCCTCCTGAAGCCTCTTGGCTTTAGCTCGCCGGTTCTGAAACCAGATCTTGACCTGGGTCTCGGACAGCGAGAGGGAGGAGGAGAACTCGGCCCGCTCGGAGATGGACAGGTACTGCTTCTGACGAAACTTTCTCTCCAGGGCCAGGAGCTGCGTGCTGGTGAAGGGGGTGCGAGGCTTGCGGTTGGTTTTGTGCTTCCTCAAGGAGCACGCTGCGGGACTGAGCTGCCCTGGAGGACATGGGGGAGATGTGAGGCTGACATTTGGTGGACTTAGATGGACAGTGAAACTATGGTATTCAATTTCATTGATTTGATATCTAAATAACAGAGTAAGGGCTAAAAAAATGAGTTGATTGATAGAAAATGACTTGACAATTTTGATAAAGGACCAAAGAATGTATCACAGAGAAAACCTGCAAAACCTTTCTGTTTGAGTTTGTTTGATGCCATTTTCCATTTGATGTCACTGCAAACAGATTACCTTTTGGGTTTTGGACTGTTATCACCGCATCTCATTAACCTCTGAGGAATTGTGATGGCCATTTGTCATTGTTTTCTAAATTATTTAGACGCACTGATAAATTAATGACTAAACAGACAAAAAACCAAAAGCGAGAGAAAATTTAGAATTACACTTATTTATAAATATTAGTATTTATATTAGTATTAAAGCTTTCATAAGTCTTTCATAAGCCTATTCCTTTACTTACAGACTGATCCTGTATATTGATATATTTAGTTGACTTATCTCTCCATAAATGTATCAATTATGAAGTTTTTATAGCTAAAACATGCGAGACTGGAGCTTTTCTTTGGGTTATTTAAGGCACCAAAAGACGATTAAACGTTATAAGACTATATAGGCTAAGCCATTATTTAACAGTAAATCCGTATTAATACATCTTTCCAGACATTGCCCCGGGTCACTTACGGGGCGGTGTTGACATCCAGGAAGCACGGTCCCCTCGTTCCAAAGGCTCTGACTTGACAGATACTAACTGTTGGGAAAGCACATCCGGCCTGTGCGGCCGTTCATCGTGCAAAGAGGATTTCCCTTCTGGTGTGTCCGTCGCATTCAGCGGCCTCCTGTCCGACATGAGCGCGTCCACGCTAAAGGACAGGCAGGACACCTGCGCCGCGCGCTTCTCCGGCCGCGGCGCTTCTGCATCCTCGTCTGTTGAAAACTCGTCTCTACAGTCTCCAGGGGAATGCATGCTTTCTTTCTTCTTCCTCTTTCAGGCCCGTGATGGATTTCTAATTCCGATCCAGAAATCGCATAGCCTTTTTGTCACGGAGTGCAAACATGCAGCGTCCACACGATGAGAAATTCGGAGTTAAGTTGTTTCAAAGTTGTGCTGGAAAAAAAAAACTTTGGGAGGCTCTCGGGAAGTTCAGTCAGACCCCGGGGTCGGGGGAAGGCTTGTGATTGGACGACGTGCTTGGGTCTCTGTGGTGCCACGCCCCTACTAGACAGCAGGTCCGCTGCACATCAGCCTCATTTAGCAGTAATTATGCAGAGAGAAGACTGTTTCCCTGTTCACAAAAGCTCACACAGCTTTAATCATAATTACTAACAGCGCCATGCCGCATTATATTCACTCTGCAAACGCTTAGCTGACATCGAACGCACGAGAAATAGTCCTGCTTGATGCCCTGAATAAATGCATATGGATTTTGCATGAGACTGAGGCCTGGTATTTTGTAAAGGAAACCCTACTAACATAAGTAAATCAATCCCCCGTCTACTTCATCCTGCAATTAGGCCGGCGGATTGTCCTGGCTGTCTCTCCGAGGATCCGCCGCACCGGGATGAAAAGCATCAGTGTGACATCTGAAGAGCCGTATTTCCACCTAACAAAAGCTGACGAAGCTCCTAATTCAAGCCCTAACATGCAGGACCTGACAGGCCATTGTGAGAGTAATCACAATGGTAATCAATAAGAATCACGGTGCTTTCAAATTTCAAATAACACTTTACCGAAACCACACACTTAAATGGGAGAGTCAGTTGGGAGATGGATTATGGTTTTGGGCAGGCTTTAAAATGACTGTCATTACATTGTTATTATTAACACCTTGTAATTAGGCCTCTCGAATCCGGTTCTTTTGAGCAGGATTTAACGGTAATGATGGAAAATTGCTACCTTCCTGAGGTGTGTGGCGCCCGCTGCGATTAGTCCTAGTCTCCGCTCTGACGGAAGAGACAGAGGCGTCTAGGGTCTGTTTGAAGCTCGTACCTGTAGAGCTCCACAGTATTACAAAATACCATGAGAAGTACAACAGCAGCTCTAAACATGGCCCTCTAAGCACTCACGGATGGCATAAGACAATGCAGCGTTCTGAAAACCAGCCCAAACGGGCACGGATGTTGAAACTGACATGAACAGCAGCAAGTTTGTCATTGTGAGCGATGTTTGGTGTTCATTCAACCAAGGAAAAACCTGCACGGCAGCTGATGCTAAATGAATGTGCTCATTGCATGTTTTGTCCTATCATCTGCCGGTTTCTATCTTTACCCTCATCATGTCTGTCTCCGTGTCTACAATATGAGTCTCTCTTATATATACAGATGCCCACACGTTCAAAGGCCACCTGTGACGTGACTGGGGAGTTCTGTCCAGAGCTCTGTAATCAGAGAGGCTGTGTGTCCTCTGTAATCAGCAGGATTACAGTAGCATCAGGGGCTCCACTCCCCCAACGCCACAACATCATTAGTCTCCACATGAGACAGAGTGCTCACACAGCAGGAGATCCCTCTGCTGTAAACACATGCAAATCGATACATGTGGCATTTCAGTGTCCTATGACACTTCCTATGAGGCTAAAAAATCATCACTTGCTGATCATGTCCTAAGATTTATTTATATTATTAAAATTTTAATAAAATGGTAGCATTGCATTTCCCCTCTCAATCATTCCTGGGACACAATATAAAATAATACAAGAAAAACTCCAATAATCCTTAGCCTGAAGGAATGAGTATAATTCAAACTCTATTTCATCAAGTTAAAGCATTTCGAGCAGAAAGTACCCTCCTGTACATGCTCAGCAGATCGACGCAGAGAAGGGTGTCAGAGGGATGACCGGTTGATCCGATTACTCGCCAAGAGGCAGATTAAAAAGGATCACAGAAGCAGTAATATCAGTAGTTTAAATAGTGATAGTTAATTAGTTTAACTTTATTTCTGTGTCATGCCATTTGGCCTGTCCCACATGGGATTACAAGACACCACAAACTTATTTAGCAGATCCAGTTGTATGTACAAATCAATCGGAGAAACAAGAGTTAATTGAGTAGTGTGGATTTCACCGGAAAACAGGAAATAAACAGCGGTATGGATTAGCACATCTACTGCAGTCAGATTCACTGTGTTCACTTGGAAGGAATCACTGCACATGGGCAGGCGCTTGTAATGACATGTTGAGCATGTTTAGAGGCTAAAAACATGATTAAAACTTGCCCTGTTTAAGCCTGTTGGATGCAAAATCTAGCAGGAGGATAACTCGGTGTAGACAGCACCGATTGTTTTCAATTGTCTCGCTACTGACAGCACTCAAAATTTAAAATACAAACAGCTACATGTTGAATTCTTTTTAATCTTTCAGTCTTTCCTCCAGTAACCAGGAGCCTATAGCTCGCTGTTGTCCACTGGTCACTGAGATTTTCTAGCAGGGTTTGCCTCCACAGACACACAGGGGAAGCTACTGACAGAGCTGGTGCAACCCGACCATCCAAGCAAAAGTTACAGAGTCTGAGTCTCCGTACGGGGCAGAGAGGCTGCAGCAGACTGGAGAGCAACCGTCCTCGGCTCACATTGATTTGTTCTGCTAGTAACAGTGTGGAGTACCCATAAATGTACGTACAGCGCTCAAATGGCTACAGTTTGCAACAGAATAATCTTTGTTGTTGTAAGGTGTTTTTTTTTTATGTTGATTTTTACAAGGATCCATGCACACCTAAGAGGCTGCATCAGGATAAAAAGGCATATTTTAGAACCCTTTTATCTGTTTGCTATTCATTTTACAGAATGCAGACAAACACAAGTCATTCGCTAAATACAAATTACGTCTTAGTCTTTAATGAAATATACTGTAACCTTGCACACAATTTAACAAAGGGAGTTTTGCGACTTCTTTCGTCATGTCGTCGTTTCCAGGACATGCTTCATCATGTTGGAAGCGATTTTTTTTTTTTTTTTTTGCAACACACAGCAGCCCACAGACTGTTTCACTGTGCCCGTTGTGGGTCAATCAAGACTGAATCAGTATTTCATCTTAAGACAGTTAAAACAAACAACCCATAAAAAAAGATTACTGATGTGTAATGTCTTTATAAGTATGTGGTAGGAAGGAGTACAGCTAAAGTAAAATAAGCTCTTAAGATGTTTTTGGGGAAAAAAAAGAGGAGTTTATTTGGGGTGTATTTTGGCCTGCATGGCTTCAGATGAGTCCTGTGTTAAAAAGCTGACGCCCACCACTCCCACAACTGTTTATTTACTGAAGCAACACATTTTCAAAATCCTACCAGCATGGCTCCAGAGTGCGACCAATGGGATTTAAAGACATTGCCATACAAAGGGAAATGGAGCTACAGGGCTTTAGCACTATTGCAAATAAAACAGACGTAGCAAAGGTATATAAGTACCCTAATAATGCTTTTTATTATGCTTTTCTATATATATATTTACATAAACCTAAAGAAAAGTATTTTAAAGTACCCATGTTATGCTAATTTCAGGTTAATAACTATATTATAAGGTTGTGCCAGAATAGGTTTACATGGTTTAAATCTCAGAAAACACCATATTTTTCCTGTACCGCACACTGCTGCAGATCCTGTTTTCACCTTGTGTGTTTGGGTCTCTGTTTTAACTACAGATTGAGACATCTTACTTGTTTTAGAAACAAAGTGAGACATCTCACTTCTATGCCATCTTTGTTGGGAGTTGCACATGCACAGTAGCTAGGTAAGGTCACATCAGCTAGATATAAACTATTTCTCCAACGTTGATCAGTACAAGGCAGGATTAGCTGGGAGACGTCTATTAAACGAGGGCCACTTGTGGAATACCTGCAGAACAGGGACATAGAAGTAGTTCTTTTGGAGATTATGGTGAAGTAGTGTTTTCTGTAGCAGTGTTTTGCCATTGAGAACGAGCTAGCACGCTACGGCTAGCATGTGCTACGGTTAGCCATCTCGTCCCGGCGTAGAAAGTTGTGCAGATTTTGAACAGCTCCCTCCGGAAACTGAAGGCGGACGACATTCAGAAACCTGCATCGCACTCAAAAAAGCATGGGTAGTTTTGTGTGTGGAAGCACCAGAGACACAAAATAACACCACAAATCCCAGAAAAAGTAATTTTTTCATAATGTGGGCACTTGAACCCAGGTAAAGCGCTGTAACGCAAACATTCTATAGTGCAACAGAAGGATAAGATCTGCGTGGCAGTTGCTGGTTGTATTTAGCTCCAGAGCTACAGGACGCTTAAGCTGGGTACAGGCACCGCAGCATGACGGTCCTTTCTGGAACCATGGTAGTTGAGTTTAGCCAGAAAAAGTGAGTGTCATGCAGCAATGAAAAGGTTTAGGAAAACGTTTTTTGCGAAAACACTCCAGAGGAACGAATGTTTCCAGTCGCAAAAAACCCTCCGCTCTCCGGCTTGAAGGTGCTGTGTTTTATGTTGACACCACATTGTGCTATTTCATTTTTAGATTATTTCCCATTGAATATTGAAGTTGAAGGGGGATTTAATTCTTGCATGTTTTGCTGTGCATCCTCCTACATAGTAGAGATTAATGTGAGAGAGCATGTTTGAGGCTTGAGCATGGAATGACTACAAAATAAAAACTTCAGTGGACAAAATATGTCATTACAACTTGTGTGCGACAAATATATATCAAAATTTAACAAATTCATTTATACGTATGTTTGTTAAAATCACGCATGGAAATGTATATGAAAAAAAATCAATAATCGGTTTAAATTGAATTTTGGGCCAAGAGCCATGTTACACACAAATATAAATCAAAGCTTTTAAGTGCAAATAATGCAGAAGACATTAGGTCTTTAATTTATTTAAACGCAATTTGCAAGGACAAATAGCTTTAATCTCACAGGGTGATTATCTCCTGTGATGCTGAAAATCGTCAGATGTGTTTTCTCATTATTTCTGCTTTGGGCCCGTCAGTCAGTGCAATCATCACGTCATGGTTAGTTGATGGATCTTTCAGCGCTTCATTGTGTTTCCACAGAAATTAAACTAATCCTCTGACTGACAAAAAGCACTACAGCTCCGGTAAATCCCCATCTCACCACAAATTACAGCTATGCAAATGTACATGTGGTATAGTGTCTCCATGTCTGGTAGCATGCCAAATGTTTTAACGTTGACATGCATTCACTGTAAAAAGCTAACCACAAACAACTGTTCAGTGATGTGATCTCACAAATGTATCGCTCAAAACAACTTCCTGTAAATGAGCTGCAGCTTCATAAAGTCACACTTCAGACCAGTTGGGACATTTTAGTTATCATGAGATTAAGATCACAAGTTACAGAAATATCACAAACACAGAAACTTCATGTCAGTGAACTATTGTATGTAGCCATTTGTTCAGTTTATGGGCCATGCTGCTTAAATTCAACCCAACTTTAGATTATTGAACATTGGTAGCCATACAAGGAATTCATTTGGGTAAAACATGGAGAAAGAAAATAACGTACATAAAGTAAACCAAGTCCTCAGCTTGCTTTACACTTGAAAGCCACTTTATTTTCAGTCTCTAACCCCTGTACACGCAAAAACAAGCCCCATCTGCAGAGAGTGAGAGTGCCGCCTTCCACACGGCTGCGCTGGCTCCTCCAGGCAGAGTGATGACACCGAAGTGTAGCTAAACCAGGTCATCCACCGGAGAAATATCACCTTGTCAAAACCACCTTGCCCTCATTTGTCATGGCCTCCGAAGATGATTTTACAAATGACAGAAAATGTTCACAATTAGCACAAATTAAAATATCAATCCAATAATGACTATTAAGGTATATCTGTGCTATGCCCTAGAGCTGGGCAATATATCGATATTATATCACTATCCTGATATGAGACTAGATATCGTCTAAGATTTTGGATATTTTAATATTGTAATATGGTGAAAAGTGTAGTCTTTTCCTGGTTTAAAGGCTGCTTTAACGTTAAGTGATGTCATTTTCTGCACTTCCCAGACTGTTATAACTGTTCTATTATTTGCCTTTACCCACTTAGTCATTATATCCACATTACTGATGATTATTTATCAAAAATCTCATTGTGTAATTATTTTGTGAACAACAGTAGTCAACACTACATATCATTGCAGTATTGATATCAAGGTTATTGGTCCAAAATATTGTGATATTTGATGTTCTCAATATCGTCCAGCCCTACTGTGCCCTGATAGGAAAAATATGACCTATTTGGTCTATTTGCTGCTAAGACTTTGGAACCATTTTCATGATTTACAACCAGACAACCAGTATTACAACATAGTCAACCTTTCTCCGTTGCGGTTTTTATTTTTATTTTTTTACACATACCTTTTTATGGCACATACAATACTAAGCTACATTAAAATATGTAAATTCCTGTTTACATTTTTTTTAATTATCAGACAATAATTTGGTGGTCCACCTGCAGTAACTCTGAGGACCCCTCAGAGTTACTGCGGTCATTCAAAGAAAAAGCAGTTTGTAAATATACCTAAGTATTTATAGTGTATGTAATTTAAAAAGAGAAAAACATTATCATCTTCATCTAATCACCTACATATTCACATTGACTGAAAAAAGACTAAAGAAAGCATGAACTACTTCTTTTTAATTGTGTGATCCATCATTCTGCTGTATTTGTTGAACATGGTTTATATTTAGTGTGGAGGACAGCCTGGTCGGTTAATACGTCTTCTATTTATCTGCAGTTGCCTAACAGTAGTTTGTTCTTAGCTTGCAAAGGAATGCCTCAAGGCGTTAACTCAATTACGGCAGAAGAAACTGAGTTGTTTTTAATTTTGTGAACTCTGACAAAGAACATTAATAAATGCTCTTAAGGAGTTGGTATAAAAACAGTTTTTATAGGTATAAAAACACAGGAGGCACCATATTCACATTGTGGTTTGACATTAAATTAAACATTAAATGCCATGGTAATAATTTGTCTCAATATTCCTTTAATTCTTTCAGGGATGCATTATTTTACATTTATGATGGGGTTGCTTCTCCATGCTTGTTAGAGTAGGATTGATAAAATAGGTTTAAATGAGAAAATGCAACAGCATTTTATGTTTAACATTTAATAGGAAAGGTGTGCAATTAAAGGTCCCATGACACTTTCACTTTAGGAGGTTTTGTAGCATTAATATGTGTTCCCCTAGCCTGCCTATGGTCCCCCAGTGGATAGAAATGGTGATAGGTGTAAACCGAGCCCTGGGTATTCCGCTCTGCCTTTGAGATAATGAAAGCTCAGACTGGCTGATCTGGAATTTTTCCCCTTATGACCTCTTAAGGGACCTCTTTTCTCTGCATGCCAGCACGCTAAATTAAGACAGTGTACTAGCTAAATATTGGCATATTTGCATGTTGTGAGCATGCTGTGTTTACAGTACAACCCCACAGTGGTGAGTAGTAGTGAGGCTGTAGATTCTTAGTCTTGATATACCCCCAGTGGATGAAACTACTATGCGTAATGTGAGAGTGGTGAGTCATGGTGACAAACAGACAATCCTCATATTTGGTAGTTCCCCCAGCTCTCCAGGGCATTTTAGCACCTGTAAAATAATTGTTTTGGTTTTATAGGGGATAATATGCCAGTGTTGTGTAAACAGCGTGTTGAGCTGCCAACAAGTGGCAGATTAAGTTTGATGTTTTCTATATATTTCTGATGACAATCATCAAACTCATTTATCTGTATTAAAGAGCGGTAAATCTAGGTATAGTCCATAGTTTAGCAAGTTTAGCGAAAGCAGACTCCCCATCAGTCATTCTCATCTCTTTCTGCGGCTTCACTCGGTTGGGCGTTCACTATCAAGCGTCATTTATGGTTCTGAGGAGGCTCCATGCAGAGCTTTCGCCGTGGCCTGAAATGTATACTTGTGCATTGGTGTGTGCATCAATCTCTTTGAGAAGATAGCAGGGCCGGCATATATGGTTGTGTGTCTGTGTGTGTGTGTGTGTGTGTGTGTGTGTGTGTGTCTGTTTTAGCAAGTGAGAGAGTGACGGTGATTGGCTACAGAAGAAGCACCAACTCTAGAGTCATAGTGAGAGAAAAAAAGTGCCCCATTTTATGTTTTTTAATAAAAAAAAAGAAAGGGAGTAAGTAGGTGCGGGGGAGGATAGGGGAGTAAGTAGGGGTATATGCAACACTACCAAGCCCATACATGTATTGCTGCAATGTGTAGTTACGTTTTTAAGACATGCATGTGAGGCTACAGCTTAGGGTCCGGGCCTCCTTTGTACCATTGTACGTAGCGGGCGCATAGTCAGTAATGGGCTAGGGCAGAACTGGCCCATCCACTTTACTTGCAGGTCCGTCCTGCCAAATTTGATGAAAGTATGTTTTGTAATGAAAAATATTTAAATGTATGGGAAAAAAATAAAGAAAAAAATAAATAGTAACAGAAGTACTGTAGTTTTGTGCTTTATTATGTCTTCTCTTCTGATTAAAACAAAACTGAACCAGAGAATAAGGATCAACCAATTAGACAGCCTTCGGAACATAGTTGGTTACTATGGTAACAACAGGCAGACTCTCTGGTTAGCTAGCTGGCTTTATAGACAAGGTACCATGGATGTGTTAAGCAAGGCACTGTTAAAAGTTACCGCAACAACAATGGCTTCTCTTCAAAGTGGTACAGACAGTTGGGTAGAAGAGTGTAAATAAGGGCAAACTTTTCTGCAGCATTTGCAGGCATTTCCCCAGTGGAACTTAGTGCCCAGTGGACACCCCTCACAGAGGTAACACTAGGTAAAACATGTTTCATGCTTCTTGTTTTATTTAAGTAACCTACCTATTTAGTAAGAAATCGTAAACACTGTTGTTTTTTTCTAGCTGAAACGCTTTTGTGTTGACCTCAACTGAGGAGGTAA
>NC_048416.1:11060299-11061364 GCF_013103735.1 Etheostoma cragini | reverse complement strand
ATTTAGTAAGAAATCGTAAACACTGTTGTTTTTTTCTAGCTGAAACGCTTTTGTGTTGACCTCAACTGAGGAGGTAATAGGGCGGTGGAAGGGCAATTTGAAGAACTCCTAAATCCAGCTAATACGCCCTCTATGGTAGCGGCAGAGCTGGAGGATGATGGGGCATTGTTGTCAATTTCCCTGATGGAAGTCGCTGAGGTAGTTAAACAACTCTACAGTGGCAAAGCCCCAGTGATGGATGAGATTCATCCAGAAATGCTGAAAGCTCTGGGTGTGGAGGGGCTGTCTTGGCTGACACGCCTCGTCAACATTGCAAGGAGGTCTGGGACGGTGCCTAGGGGGGGGTGGTTCCCCTCTTCAAAAAGGGGGACCAGAAGGTGAATGCCAATTACAGGAGTGTCACACTTCTCAGCCTCCTTGTTAGAGTCTACTTTAAGGTGCTGGAAAGGAGGGTTTGGCCGATTGTCGAACCTTGGGTTGAAGAGAGACAATGCAGATTCCGTCCTGTTCGTGGAACAATGGATCAGATCTTTACTCTCGCAAGGATCCTGGAAGGAGCCTGGGTGTATGCCCAACCAGTCTACATACGTTTTGTGGATCTGGAGAAGGCGGATGACCAGGTCCCGCGGGTGATACTGCGGGAGGTGCTGCAGGAGTATGGGGTGAGGGGTCCCTTCTTAGGGCCATCCGATCTCTGTATGACCAAAAGGAGAGCTGTGTCCGGGTTCTCGGCAGTAAGTGGGTTCCAGGTGAGGGTTGGCCTCAGCCATGGCTGCGCTTTGTCACCAATATTGTTTGTAGTATTTATGAACAGGATATCGAGGCGTAGTCGTGGTGGGGAGAAGTTGCAGTCCGGTGGGCTCAGGATCTCATCGTTGCTTTTTACAGATGATGTGGTCCTGATGGCATCGTGGGTCTGTGACCTTCAGCATTCACTGGATCGGTTTGCAGCAGAGTGGGAAGCGGCTGGGATTAGGATCAGCACGTCTAAATCTGAGGCCATAGTTCTCAGGAAACCGATGGATCGCCTTCTTCAAGTAGGGAATTGGTCCTTACCCCAAGGGA
>NC_048416.1:11058243-11060199 GCF_013103735.1 Etheostoma cragini | reverse complement strand
ATGGTCATAAAGGCTGGGTCGTGATGATATCGAGATCCAAGGTAAAAAAGAGAGGTAGAGATAGGGTGAGAAGCTCAGACATCCATGAAGAGTTCGGAGTAGAGCCGCTGCTCCTTCGCGTCAAAAGGAACCAGTTGAGGTGGTCTGGGCCTCTGGTAAAGATGCCTCCTGGGTGCCTCCCTAGGGAGGTGTTCCAAGCACGTCCAGCTGGGAGGAGACCTCAGGGAAGACCCTGAACTAGGTGGAGAAATTATATCTCCAACATGGCCTGGGAACACCTCAAGATACCCCAGTTGTAGTTGGTTAATGTTGCTCGGGAAAGGGAAGTTTGGGGTCCCCTGCTTGAGCTGCTGCCCCCATGACCCGACAAGCGGACAAAGATGGATGGTTGGATGGATAAAAAAAGAAGATAACTCATCTGTAGTTTTTAGATTTCTTTGATCCTGTCACTGCAGTGGATTCGATACACTGTCTAAGATTTGAAGCAACAGTGCTGTCATGAATGGATATGTTCCATGTGCGATTTTTGTGTGATGTAGGCTATTTAATGTCATGCAGTATTACAAACGCCTTCTCAGCTGTTTGGGTTCATGTTTATTTGCCGCTTTGTGCAATAAAGTGGCAAATTTTATAACAGTGCTGGGCAGAGCCTGCTGGTTGTGCAAACATATTTTAGCCTGAATAGTTTCTTATCAACAGGTTTCTGTCTATATTGTTGTGTACAAACATTTTAGAATGAGCTTTGTTGGTTGAGGATGTTTAACAGTATGTTTTAGACAGTATTGCTATTGCCGTTGTAATGCAGTATATGTTGGAAGGTAAAATTGTTGCTGTTTTTTCAGTTTGTTCTTTTTGCTAATTCTACGTCTTTTTGAAAATGGCCCACTCGCCCAAAATACCATTTCTGCTTACGCCACTGACGTAGCCATAAATCACACTTAAGCAGTTCAACCATATATTGCCGTGATCTGACTTAGCCAATTACATTGTTGCCGTCAAACTAAATCCATTCTCCTATGCTGCTGTCAGTTGCCCCCCCTTTTGAAATTGTATTCTGTCTGTTTTTTTCTGTGATCAAACTCATCTCGAGGTTGAAGAAGGTGTATGTAGGATGTGACTGTGTAAAAAAAAAAGTAGAGATGCACCGATTGACCGGCGGGTGACTGGAACTGGCCGGTTTTCACGTGAATGGCCATGACCGGCAGGTCAGACTAACACATGCCAATTAAATGTCGGTCAAATTCACTCAGGCGCCCCATGTTTAACATTGCGCAACATCAGCATCACACATGCACAAGCACCGCCGCTCCATCAGCTGTTTATGAAACTTCAGAAAAGCTCTGCAGAGCCGTCTGCTCTACTGATCTCAGGCAAACTGTCTGCTGCTCTCTCTCCCCTCTTAGGCTTAACAACAGGAACAAGAAAACCACACTCACAGCTACAGTATATCGGAAAATAGCATTGACTTTGATGAAGTTACTGTTTATCAGACCCCAGATGAGACAAGAAGCTAACGTTAGCAAACGCTGCGGTAACGGTCTCTTTGACTCCCCAGTGTGTATTTCTCCGACACACTGTGTTAACGTTAATGTTTAACCCTCCTGTTGTCCTCGGGTCAAATTTGACCACTTTAAAAATGTCTATATCTGAAATATGGGTCTCTTTAAAAAAAATAATTTAAAAATGGATTGGATTCCATACAACACTCTTTGCAAAAACAATTGATCCCTTTTTATTCCTGACTAAACTCATCAGTACATTTCTCTGATCTTAAATATTAGTCAAAATAATTCATTATTTCAGCTTTTTTAACTCCAATATAAGGTATAATTCTATATAAATGAAGGTTATTGACCATAAATTCCAAAAAGAAGTGTAAAACTAGTGGTAGTGCGGTGGTGTTAGTGAAAACTTAAAAAAATGTCATAAGCAGATGAGCCCAATGGTACTGATCAT
>NC_048416.1:11045475-11058143 GCF_013103735.1 Etheostoma cragini | reverse complement strand
AACTAGTGGTAGTGCGGTGGTGTTAGTGAAAACTTAAAAAAATGTCATAAGCAGATGAGCCCAATGGTACTGATCATATTTATGCACAATGACAAATAAAGCAAACTTGCTAAAAAAAAAAGGTTTTCTGTTGTGGTTTGGGGTTTTGTTGGGGTTGTTTTCCTGTTTTTGCCTCCCTGTCTGTGTTTTCCCCGGTCCTGTGTGTCTGATGTGTCTCCTGTTTCCGGTAAGCGTCTGTATGTTCTGTTTCCTGTTTTATTTGATAGTCAGCTTCCTGTCTGGTCTGGTCTTGTCTTGTCTAGCTTCACTTTGTGTGTCTGATTTTCCGGCCCCGCCCTGATGTGATCCACCTTATGTCTCACCTGTTCTCCATTACCTCGTTACCTCTTGTACTTAAGCTCTGTGTTTCCCTTGTTATGTGCCAGATCGTTTTGTCCCATGCCGTATGAAGGCCTGGTCGTCAGCCTGCCTGTTTACTCAGTCTTGTCGCATCTTCCCTGTGAGTTAATCCTGTTGTTCCTTGTGCAGTTTCTTTGTCTTTGTTTTGGCTTCTCCGGACCGGTTTTTCAGATTTTTTTCCATGTGGGACTTTTCTTCGTTTTTACTCCTGGATTTGCCAGCCACTGTTGCTCCCTGTGTTTGCCTTAATCTTCTGTTAATAAACTCCTGTTGAACCCCGCCTACCTGCCTGCCGTCCTCATCTCTGCATTTGGGTCCAATCCTCACTCACCCATAACAGTTTTCATACATACAGAAATTAAGTTTGCTAACTATAACAAATTTGTTGGATATTGGATGTGAAAAGAAAAAAATGGTTCTTCCAAAACATTGCACTTTAGATCTGTGTGAATTTCCCTAACCAGGAGTAATTTATTTAGTTCTATATGTTATAGGTATCTGTTCAAAAAATGTTCTATGCAAAATGTACTTTTAAAGAAAATATAGAAAATAAATATTTGTGTTTAGAGTGTAACAACCCAGTTACAGTGTAACAACACAGGCTTGAACCTGCTGGCATTACTCTGCCTATTTCTCACGTTGAGCCATTTCAGTCAGGATGTGGTACAGTAGGTGTTAAAATATAATGACTCATTCTCAGTCTCAGAGGCACCACCATACTGTTATCAAGGATGCCAGCATTTGATTAAACTCAACACGCACTCCAACCTAAGAAAGCAGCTTAGAATCCAAATAGAGGCTTTGAATTTTAGGAGAAGGCATCTTTACATAAACATGAATTCACAGCTAGGCCCAAACAATACTTAATCCACAACATTCTTTGCGTTCCATTTGACAGCTCAGTGTCTTGTAGTCAGCAGAGAGGACCCTGCTGACTACAGTATTTTCTGAACAGGTCCTGTAAAACCTAACTTCTTTCCAACATCCCGGGGCCTTTGTCCATGTAAACAAAGCAGCAAACCGTCGGCCAACAGGCTTCGCGGTGTGGTCTGGAGGTACAGCTGCCAGTCTGCCCGTCTCTGTTCAGACCGCGGCTCTGATTAAAAGGCCTGTTAGACTGCTAATCAGCAGCACAGCAGCCATTTATCCTCAATTCCGTAAAAACAATCTAAAAAAACCGCCTGTTTACTGATTAAAAAACCACCAGCTCTATTTGCTGCTGAGTACACCAGCCTGAAATCTTCAAGATTTATTTCTGAAACAGAATTAGGCATTTTCAATTTTCAAAATCTAGAATGGTATGATTACATTACTCAGTCATTCAAGCGGCTTGAAGTTGTATATAATAAAATATGGGCAAAATCATGTTTTGAAATATGTTGTTCAAACCAGCTGTGCAGGTTTTGATGCAGGAACCTTTAGAAAGCAAATAGTTTGAGAGTGCAACTTTTCATCAAACTTCTTTCAAAGGCAGCAGCTGCAGGTAAATCATTACCAGATTCTATGCTGAGGTGTTAGAGAACGACGACAACAATCATATTAGTGACCGCAGGAGCCAGGACAACACAGCAATGTCTCAAATGCAGTAAAGCTGTCAGTTATACATATTATGTTATATCAGTATATGAAAAGCGTTCAAATATTAAAAGGCTATGAAGAAATGAGAAAGGGTTGAAAATATTATAGGGTTTTCTCTGCTATTATACGGCTTAGGGATTTTAAGGGATTTTGCAGACTCTCCAAGCATTTGAAAATAAAAACATCGTGGAGAGCATCTCGACGTTGAGCAGACGCAAGGGACAAGAGTCTTCCAGGTGCCTTCTGCACATGTGCCGCATGAAGATTAGCATACACAGTGGCACTAACAGCGCCCCAGCAGTACATACACCATGCACGTTGCTCATACAGCGGCAGCTTCAGTCCACATATTAGCAAGTGTGTGGCGGAGAGAGAGAGGGGGGAAAAGAGAGAGAGGTGTGTTTGTCGATGAGTATGAAGTTAGCAATAATGTCATAGCTGTGAACGTAGCATGTCAGTCCGTGCACGGTTTATCTGTCGGTGAATAACAAAACAAGTCCTTAAGACCCAAGGGGAGTTCCTGTGCCTTGCTTGCTACGCTCTGGTTAAAATGAAAGGGAAATAGCCATGGAGCTAGTGACAACTTCAGCACAGGCTCACTAACTCAGGGCGTTTTCACACCTGTAGTTTGTTTGCTTCGGTCCGAATCCGTTGGTGAGTTTGTAAACTTGGAGCCATATGTCTTCAGTCTGTTTGGTTTGGTTTCCCACCTGGACAAATCCATGCATACCAAATTGCGTCATTACAAATCAGGAAAAAACATCCAGCCCTCTTATTGGACGGATTTGTCTGGGGGTGGGAGCAAGAAACTAAATACAGGAAGAAGGTCCTGTGTTCTGGTCTAGTGGTCAAACCAGTTCATTTCATTAAAGTTATCAGACATTGTTTTGCAAGAGAAGTTTCTACATCTGCTCTGGTCAATCTGTCTGCAATGTTAGCGGCAGCTGGTTTGACTACGGAGAGACGAGTGACGGACTAAAGGCTGTCGCTGTGAAAGCGGCCTTAAGGTGGGTTGATCTTTAAGGTGGACAAGCTACTTTCATTTTAGGGACTAGCCACTCCTCCAACTTTATTGATCTCTCCCTCGCGACAACCAACAACCTCTCAGCTTTATGCAAATAATTGCCCGATGATGTCACTGATATGCAAATGACCACTTGACATCATTTTCATCCAATATTCACAGCTGTTGTAAATATGGCTCCTTCACTAAATACTTCTCTGGTGTATATTAATGCGCATAGTGCACTTGCAGACGCAACGCTTCTCTGAGCTAGTGAGAACTCTGAAAAGGCCGCCAAGTTGTGTTTAGAACAGAAAAGGGTAAAACAACTGGCCTCTAAACACAGAGGCAATGAGGCCACTCAGTCAAAACAATGAGAATCTGCAGAACAATTTAAGGTAAATTGTCCGTGAGTTACCCGCAATTATTTTACTGTTTAAAAAAAAAAAAATCACAGCCATATGCTAATCTCAAGTGTATTTAGGAATATAAATTCTGATAAAACAAAAACACCTCTGATGACACATTCACCAGTGAAACGTTGGTGAACAGGTTCAGGTCACAATTATTCAATATTATTCCCCACGTTTTGTTTACTGGTGAAAATGCTATAACAATCACAATAAATTCAGTTGACGTCATTAATATCAAGAATTTGCCCAAATAACAGAGGTTTTGAAACAGTCTTTCAGAATCATCTATATTATTCTCTTTTCAAACTTGTTGTATGGTAACAGCAGCTGACAATTAGCAGCTTTTGTAACCATTCAAGGAGCCAAATAAGGTGTGCTTTTAGGACAATCCACACTCAACTAATTAGTCGTATGGAAACATTATTAAACTCACAGATTTACAACACAAGTCACTATCTGAAATGTAAACTAAATTTTGTTTTGTGCGTGAAAAATATAATACTTGTGCGCACCATTAGTACAACTAGGATGATGTAACCACTGACATTTATTTGTTTCCTGATGTTAGTAAAAAATTGGCTGTTGAAATGTCTGTGAGTGGGGTGTAAAAAAAGAATGAGCCTACAGTATGAGAGTGTATAGTATGACTGAAAACTGTCACAGCAGACAAGTTATTAGAGGAGGTGGTGCCCTCTGGTGGATAATTAAGAGACATTTATCTAAGATAATACATTTCTGCAACATGGTGGACTGAGGATGGACTTAATATCATAAATAACTGTTCAATCTCATGCAAAACAACTTTATGACATTCTTTAACAAAGTTGTTTGTAGTATTAGAATACTACTGTAGGCTTACATAATATTTAGTTCATTCACTGAAATTAGAAGGGGACAAAGTATTACTTACAGTATGTACACAATAGAATGATATATACTATATTGCTATGAAACAGCCTTACATTTTTTTATTGAATGTAAATTCAAATATGGACTCTTTTCATAAAAACAACACAGTTACTAGAACACTGTAAAAGACTGTTCTCTTTGGCAAATATATTGTTACGCAGATTGCTTTATGATCTTGCAGCACATTAGCAATGAGCACAAACATAGATGAACCACCAACGTTTGCCTTGTTGTAGCATCGGTTTTCAACATCCCATGCTTAAGGAACTATCCACTTGTAAGAACTTTGGTGTGGAGAAATACTGTTAATGTATTTTAGATACAATAAGGTAAGGTAAGTGACCTGTTATGGTTGTGGGCCATTTCAGTCAGTCATTGCCTCAGTTGGCCTGGCTGACAGTGACCAGTCTCTGCCTGATAAACTGGTTCTCCTCCAGCATCTTGGCCATGGTCCTAAGAACTGCAAGCTTGGCCTATCCAGGACAGGGGACACATTCCCAAGAAAAGAAAGAGGGAGTTATAAAAAATCTTGGTAGTCTGGTACACAGAATACAATGTACATGTGTGTCTGTATGGTGGATGAGGATGAAAAGTAGGCTCTACATAGTTTTCGACTACAACTGGTTGTTAAACTTAATAGCGAAAGCTTAAGGGGAGACTGGTCTCTAGAAATTAAGTTACATTCAAATATGCATATATGTATGGCATAATTCTGGATATTTTTAGTGGGCCTAATAGAATTTTGAAATGTACGTTACCATGTTTAATTTTTTTGTTTTTTATTAAGTTGAACACAAAATTGTTGAACTTTTCAAGGACCTACCTTTTCCTTCTGGTTTATTGCAGTGCTGGTGGGGTTTTCGGTGAAAAGGAAAACATCTCCACCAGCAGAGTCAGAATCAGTGCCAGCACCTAAAAACAACAAATAAATGCCAATTTAAAGTTTTTGCTGACAGTTAAGTCTAACGTTCACATTATGCAGTACTGGTTCATATACTATTAAGACTAAGTTAGTAGCTACCACAGTCTCTAACTAGCTAGCATTAGCTAAAGTTAGCTGATTTTTAGCTAGCTGGCTAACATAAACGTTAAATTAGCTAGCTAGCTACCTCCTTGGCTCACAGTTGACTTGATTTTATTGGCGGCGGTCTCTACCATCCATCTCGGTATTTTATCTTCCTTTGTCGCCTTTTTGGACAAAGTGTTGTTGTCGAGTTTTGGAAATTTGACTTTTAAATGGAACCGACCTTTTTGACCGCTAACTTTAACTTTACACATACTGCCCCCGCGCTTGTCCCGAGAGGGGGGCTCTTTCGGGAACATAGTCTGGTCTGTTCGTGGTTCAGCTCTCTGACTGGAGCCAAGTTGTGAGCCAAAACAAGGTACATACACGGTCTTAACTGGCGGCATATTTCCCTATCTAAACAAAAAGACACTTGCTCTAGCCTTGGCCAACTATCTGGTCTGGACTGTTTTTCTTTTTGGGATTCAGCCAGCAGGTGGCACTGTATTATCCGGGTAACGTCGCTTTTAACCAACATGCAGTTTGTGTTTAATGTTTAATTACACATCCATGACAAATATATACATAGTTACTAGGTGGTGCTTATTGTATGTAGCTTAATCTATTAACAATGCATCGCTTTGAATAGCTCAGACGTTTTGCGTTTCAAATTTTAATCCGTTATGTAACTAGTGACTATTTAAATGTAGTGGAGTAAAAACTACAATGTTTCCCTCTGTATATAGAGCATGGACTGTAAATATAGCTAGAGTATTTAAAAAAAAATAATAATACAGGACTAAACCACTATGTATTTGGAAGACCTCCCTGTTGCAATAAGCATTTCATAAAAGTGGAATTGTGTTTAAATGTATTAGTGTTGTAAAATCTCATGACATTTTGTTGCTGGGACTTTCATTAGATTAGAAAAGGTTTGTTGGGACAAAAAACAGGAGGTGTAGGAGAACTAAATAGCACTCGCCAAGGCTTGAAATAAGCCTCAGCATATAAATACCTCTGACCTGATTCAACATGGCCCACCAGATGTGCCAAAAAAAAGAATTGCTGTCACACAACAAATGGCATCAGGTGCAAGACTCCCATTTACTGGAAAACCTTTAGGGGGCAACCCAATTAACCAGTGCCACTCAGAAAATACTAAAATAAAAAGCGGAAAGCCTTCGTCTTGTGAATCAACATTTGCCATATAATTCTTCCTCACAGCTGTTTTATTCGTTCAACAACTCACATTACAAATACTTCAAATGTATGCATACAGTTACAAACAGTTGGCAGCAAATGAATTTATGACATTAGATCTTTGTTTTACTTCAATACTACAAACCAACTATAAAAACTGACGTCTGTATTGTAGCGTAAATTAATCAGGAAGAAAACATAAAAATTGGAACTTACGTATAAATGTGAAATGACTTAATAAAAATCAAAATGATATCAGGTAAAAAAAAAAGTTAATAAATATAACCTTCCCAGCATACAATTAAAAACGATTGAAATTTTGCAATCAATACTAACAGACATAATCATTATTCTTTTCATCGGAAAATGTGGAGCACAATACAGCAATTAGAAAAACTAGACACATCAACAAGTTTAACACATCACCCCAAAAATATAACAAAAATCTGATCAAAATGATATACATTTCAATTGAAAATATAGCAAATGCTAAATACATTATTGACCTAGTATATACAATGTTTTCAATCACAGTAGCATGGTAGTAGCAAAATAAGTAAATAAGCACAAAACTAATGTTTAAAAATAAATTCAGGTATAAATTAGTTTTTTTTTTTTCTTGCAGACATCAGCATGAACAATAGGAAACAAATAATGTGTAAATGACTGCATGGATTAAATGACTTACACTGCGGAGACTTGTTTCTGGAAAGAATAAGTATTGCACATAATGGCTCAAAGTTAACTTGCAACATTAAATCACATTCAGGTTATGTCCCAAAGCATGCCACATCACAAAGGGGGTCAAGTGATCAAGTCTCCTCACCTATGTCCTACTGAGTGTCCTCAACATAAAACACATCCAAAGTGTTGTCACTGTGTAGATTGCATAAACATCCTGTCTGTGTAAGGAAGGCAGACTCCATCATGTAAAGAGGCTACAAGAGAGGTGATCTCAAAGAAACGTTAAAAAGGAAAAAGGAGATCTAGTGCATTACATTAGGTCCTGCATTAACGCTAGCCATGTTATTTATGTATTACATTATGCATGCCAAGAATAAGTAGAACTTACAGGCAGTCCCAGAGAGAGGATCTAAATATTCAAACAGCTGATATCCACTCCGGTGATAGAAGGGAACATTGACCAAAGCCAAAACATTTACCCTATTGATAATTGTATAGACTACACCTAGGAGCGGAATATCAGAATATATTTTCAAGACTATCAAAATCAGTTTAGAAAGGTCTTGTCATGCCTTAGGATCCTGTAATTAGGTTTATTAGGACAGAGGAGAATCCATATATGACTGGCTAATGATAGCCTTATTTTATTTTTATCTACAGAATCACACCTATGCACCAGACAATTTCAGATTCACCAGCACTTAAATATATAAAAGCTAATTGAAAATTATATTAATATCATTCATTTTCTTTTTTAAATTAAGTTTACCATAAATGCAGATCTCTTAGTAACAAAGGTACAAAATTATTTTTCACCAAGTGAAAAAAATGAGGTATTGCAAAAGGAGTTCTCCCATCTGTGAAAAATGTGCCTAAAATGACTATTGAAAAAAATATTTAGAAAAGTAGTGCATAATAAATGTATATATGTTCATGACAAAATAATCAGCTATAAAACACTGTACAAAAATCAGCAGGCCATGTATAAAATAATATCTTTATCTCTGTGACAGCAAATTCTAGCTACTACCATATCCAACCACAACACTTGTGATAGAAGCTCCAGTCATGGTAGAGCGTGCAGTGGTACACCATGAGGACAGCTCAGGAGACTGGACTGTGCATTCCCATTAGTTTGTACTACATTAGCATGTTAGCTTCCAGTGCTAATATCCCTGACAATATAAAGTGAGCAAATACTACTGTCAATACCTGAGCCCTGAGGGCTGTGTCTTTATTAGCCGACACCCACAAACCGAAACTCCAGACAACTCCAGCCTTTCCTCTGCCGAATGACAAGAAGGACACAACATTATCCTGAAAACCCTCAGATCAACATCTGATTTGATGATGTGTTTTAGGCCAATCTTTGGTTTGCCCTTTCTGGTTACAAAGTGTCGACTTATAAACCAAAACCTATAAACTCATGCCAGCAATCAAAACGCATGTGCCAGACCGAGGGGAGATTTTGTTATGTAACGTGGCCTGATGCCATACACTGAGCTTCTTGGGAAAAAAAAAACTCAATCGTCCGACCGTCTGAAACGGTTTGCCTCCTCTGTTCAACCCAATCATTTGCACTCGACCTTTGGTAAATGGTACAGTTGTTCTCTAATCCTGCAAGCGAAAAGTAAGAAAATGCACCCTTCTTAAACTTCCACAGTTAGTATACTGATTTAGGTATGATGAACCTCACTTAAATTTTATGTTACTCTTGACAACAAATGTAAGCAGCTTTGCCAGCTAACACGAAAAGAAAGTACAGTCAAATCAGAAAACATCTAAATCCAAATCTAATGCATCCATATGCTCATGCACACTTAAAGTCAAAACATAAATGGGATTTCACTCTCTTCTTAGCATTTACTTCTTTTAGAAGGCCCAATTAAAAAATAAAATAAAAAATAAATTAAGTTGTTTTTTTGTTTGTTTTTTTAAACTTAAAAGAAAAGTGCATTTATTTTTCATATCGTAGCCCATACCCTTCCCCTTACTACCCCGTTTCTTTCAATCCCTCCCCGATTCTGCATCGTCTCCCACCCTTTCCCCATCGCCTCAGTTCCAGCGGAAGGAGATGTGTCGCGGTCGGTCCCCTCCCTCCTTCACCAGCGGCTTGTGGAACTCGCGGCCGGCCCGGGAGTGGATCGCTGCCCAGCAGTACTCACAGTAGTACTGCAGACAGGTCACGTTGGCGCAGAAGAAAGGAGCAAACTTCCCCCCACAGCGGGTGCCCTGGCACTCATCACATAGCTGGTCGTCCAGGACATATGGCTTCACTTCCACCTGAGATGAAATGGAAGACAGGAACACATTGTCAAAATGGAGGTCGAAAAAAATGCCAATGCATTCACAGCCGCATGTCCGATAGCTTTCAATTAATATTATATGAACATCTACTCTTCTTTTTTTTAAGACTTGAATAAGAAGCTGCTCACGTCAGATGGACTCACCCGTTTATCAATCTCCCCGTGCTGCAGTTGAACAAATCGGGCACTAATGGCTGCAATGTAGCTTTGCTGATTGGAGAAGGCTACTCGCCCCGCCCCTTTTGGATACTTGAGTTCAGGGTCTGTGTCAATGCCAGCGTAACACACTCCACCATACAGACGGTCCATGATCATAGCCAGCTCCACTGGAAGAGCAATACACAATAAATGGGATCAAAACAACTCCTAAGAATGCAATACATTTCAGGGTCACACGGCACACACGTACCTGCACGTAGGGGACGAGGGACGCCGCCTACAAAGATAGTTTTCCTCGGGTCCAATGGCTGAGAACCGTCCATTACAAAGTCACTGTCGTTGAGGTTCCAGGGCCGAATCTGGACCTACAAAAAACAAGATTGAAAAACAAATAATTATGATAAAACAGCATTTGTTTCCCCCCAGTAAGATACAGTTTGGAATGTGAAAATGAAAAGGGGCTTGCTGCTTAAGTATTGGGGATTAACACATTTCTGTGGTTCAATGGGACTACTATTGCAGGATATTATTGTTGGTGGCAGGGTGACAGTGGCAGGGCATTTTTACCAGAAGCTTCTGTATGAAATGTGAAATACTGTAGATGAACATACTGGTGAGGTCATCATTTCTACATTTTGTCACGTGTTGTGCTGGGCTCAAAACCTGCCATGTCTACGTAAGAATTCATAATATAACTGAGCCTTCAATTGTTCAGGATTATTAGTCCAGCACATTTTTACCAGTATATTTTTCAGTAAAATATTGCAGTGACCATGAGTAGTGCACTAAACCTACCGTTGACATGTGATGGGTTACCACAACAAAGCACTTATTTGGACAAACAAAACAAATTAATCTGTACTGAACTTTCCAGTTTTCTGACATACACTGACAGGACAAAGGCCGCTTATGCCAGTCAACAATTTTTACACTTGTGTTAGTTTTGTACTTGCTGGGCAAGACAGATAGCATGCCTGTAGCAACTAAACAGAATAAACCACTTACAGGCTTGTCTTTGATGGTGGGACTGGAGACACACAGGTAAAGCTTGCCATCCTCCTGAATACAGGCATCAATCAGGGCCTGAACAGAGCTCTCGTCTTGGAACAGCAGGAATGCATATCCTGATAGGTTGGACAAAAAACAATGAGCGCGCACCACCAGCACATACGCATCATCACAGTGCTGTAGAGTCAACACGCTGGCAGACATATAAATGTTCAACTGTTCAAATGTTTTGACTCACCTTTTGGTGGGAAATAGGACTTGCTCTCCGCCTTGTGAGGCCAGTCAACAAACAAGTGACCAAAACGGCGGAAACTGGCGGTAATTTCATCTGAAAAGGTGTACTCAAATCAATTAGTTATGGCATTTTGTCATCAAAACTAAATTACAATTTGAGTTTCATATACAGTATTGCTGAAATGAGGCAAAGGAGTTTTAAAAACAACTTTTGTCATATTAACACATTTACAATAAAGTCTCACAAACTATATTAAACTGTAGAATTTTCACTAGCCAAAAAGTTCAATACGGATTTTTTTATCATCACTACAAACATAAATATAACTTCAAAACAGACATTATCTGCCTCTGACAGCATACTTGTGCCGTGACTTTGTTATGACTTTGGAGCTACAATGATGCAGATGAAAAGCATCCTCTGTAGCCATAACATGTCTTCACCTTCATCTATGTCTGGGGGCAGCCCTCCAACAAACACTTTGCGCGAATACCGCTCCACACGTTCACCGTTGAGGTGGGGGAAACAGTGGGCCGAGCCGAGGCCAGCGAGCCCCTGGTCGCCAGAATCGTCTTCTCCAAAAGAGCGCTCATCCTCCATGGGGAACAGGGACGAATGGCCTATTGGAGAGAACCATCTGGATTACACATACTGGCTCACACACAAGCTTAGGGTTTTGAAAACGTATAAACATTCACTGGGAAGGGAATTTGATTAAACGTAAATACATTTATGTCAACAAATGCATGCAAAAGCAGCCATGGGTGCTATTTTTGATGACACAGTAAAAAAAAATAAAAAAATAAGCATGTCTTAACGCTACTAGGTCTTGGCAGGCAACACGGAAAGGCTTTCACGCCCTGCAGAAAACGGGGCTTAAACCCGGACAATGTTCAAGGCAAAACAATCAGTGACACTGAACAGCCAAGCAGACAAGTGCAGAGGCAAAACCACAACGTCATCATTTCAGGGGTCATTACTGCTTTCTCTAAAAAAAATCACACTGAAGGAATCAAGACACATTCACATCTTTACCTCGTCTTCTGCCATAACTTCTTGCTGCATGTAAAACAACACAAAAACACTCTTGAAATGGCTTTTTGAAGAAGGCACAAACTGAAAAAATACCAAGTAAAAAACTGGCAGGGCTTGAATCTAATTAGTTAGATCCTCCAGCTGAAATGGCTACTGTTTTTTCCAAATGAACAAACACTTTGAAATGTTCACTAGCCCAAATGCCATTCATCAAATGTATCCATTTAAAGCTTAAGTGTGTAACTTTTAGATATAAATGAGCGTCCGTTACATTTAAGCCATTGCCAAATGAGTTGCTACAAATCTAATTAAGACCATCAGCTGCACACACCTGTCTCTCTATTTCTCAGTATAGCTATGTTTTCACCAGTATCCACACACTGCAATTGATACCAAATTGTTATTGGGTATCAATTGCAGTTGGTTTGATATAAACTAGAGAGAGAGACCAAATGGCGTGTAATTTACCCAACAGTCATTAAATGCCTCATTAATCACTTATGCTTGACCTGCATTTTTACTAAAATGTATTGTGCAACCCTTTCGGTAACTCCCCCACATGATTGAAGAAACAGTGCGAATCGTTGTAATTGAAAATAAAATGCTCATCGCTACGCATAGAAGAAATTGTTGACTGGATTTTTATAATCACTACAAACATAAATACAGTGGGTACGGAAAGTATTCAGACCCCTTTAAATTTTTCACTCTTTGTTTCATTGCAGCCTTTTTCCAA
>NC_048416.1:10980536-11045375 GCF_013103735.1 Etheostoma cragini | reverse complement strand
TTTGGAAAATGGCTGCAATGAAACAAAGAGTGAAAAATTTAAAGGGGTCTGAATACTTTCCGTACCCACTGTACAACTTACAAACGGACATCATCTGCCTCTGAACAGCAGTGATTTATTTCCTCTTTGCAGTCTCTGCACCTCCCTGACAACAGTATTTATTTCCTATTTGAAGAAGCCGGTCTGGTCCGGTCTCCTTTTAGTCAGCCATTTTGTGTGCCACAGTAGTCTACCAGAGCAGTTTAGAGAAGGGTCTAAAACAAGTAACGCGACTTAAGTCATTTTTACCACTTGTTTTATCTCGCAGTGATGTTATGTAATAGCCGGAGGTTTCTCTTTTCCTTTTTATTTCATGTCACCTCACCGAATTCCCTTCCACTACGTTGAACTGATTATGAAGGACTGAATCTCGATTCTTGACTTGCATTTAAATTACTAAATTTTTTTCTACATTTGGAAGACATCAATTTCGAGCCCTGACTTCTGGTACAGCACTGCACATTTGTATGCATGTCATTTACATACCATTCATAGGTAGAGGCCCGTCTCCACCCTGGTGAGAGAAGCTGTAGCGTCCTACATGACAAAAAAAACAGGAGAGGCCTCTGAACAGCATTTCAGGACATTAACTCCTTAACCTTAATGTATACATTTCCCCCCAACCCACTGAAGTTATGATGGAATGTTTTTTCCCCCTTATTATGGTCATGAGTGATTTTTATTCTTATGTATGTGTATGGTTGTCTTGCTACTGGATGCGTAAAATTTCCTTTGGGATGAAGTAAGCATCTATCTATCTATCTATCTATCTATCTATCTATCTATCTGAAGGACCGTGATAGCAAACATTTGGTGGAAATATGAAGAGATTTGCAGACAAAAATCCTCAAATCAGGGCTGTAGTAATCTAGTTGGTTTTAACAGAGTCCGGGGACTATACGTTTTTGTTCCAAGTTAACTTCCTCCTTCAAAACCAAACCACTGATGCAAGCTGGTTCAGAAAAGAGGTGTTAGTTTTTAGAACAGGCATCAAGACTGGTCGCCTGGTATACACCTAGGAGTGTTCTGATACAATACCAGTATCGGTACCGCCTCTGATACTGCCTAAAACGTTGGTATCGGAAGCACTGGAGGTTATGCACCAATCCAAAACCATGGTAATAAAGCCCTTAAGAAAATCTACGTTAAATCACCTTATTTATGTTCTTTTTCCATTATAACTGACTGTCAAACTGGATGAAAAAAGAAAGTTCTGCGGCATTCATTGTTTGTGTTTGTTCATGTTTCACAAAGAGTTCAACATGAGCCAGACTGACAACAAATCGCATCACGTCACATCATGTCATATAATATCCATACAGGGATAGTAGTATGCAGTTGTTAAAACATAAAATATGTAACACACTGGTATCGGATCAGTACTCGGTATTGGCCGATACGCAAGTTCACGTATCGGAATCAGTATTGGGAAGCAAAAAAATGGTATCGGACCATCTCTATATTCGCCTGACTGCATCATGTACCTCAATCATCAGGTATTGATCATTTTCATTTTGGCCGCAGACACAATTTCAGCGAACACTTTGTACTATAAATTCTTCAGAACGAGCTTCAAGAAGTTCAAGAAAGGGAACATTTCCATTTTATAATTTAAGTAATAATGGCCTAATGTATGTTACTCACATAAATTATGAACAGGTAAGAGAGTGGTCTTAAAGAGGATTCTTTCCTTTTTTTCTGTCTCAGTATTGACTGTCTCTCTTTTGGACTCAGTCTTGACTAGTCCTGGTCTTGGACTCGACAAAGGTGGACTTGACTGCAGCCCTGCTTCCAATGTATTTCAACTTAGTCTTACATTTACACAAAAGTTCATGTTACTGTCAGATCACATGCTAGAAAAATACTGGAATAAGTCCAAGATTGTGTGTTTGACTTTCAAATTATTTGCTTGTTTTATTATTGAAGAAGCTGTAAAAAAAAAAAAACAGAAGTTTGTAAATAGAAGGTCTATGCATCAGCGGGCCCAGATTAGCATCAGATGGCTGTGATGGAAAAGATTGACCATGACAAAAACTGAACTGAAATGTTTTATTAATAAGAGTTTGCCGAGATCAATGAGTCTCACCAGCAAAAAAGGCTGCAGATGATTGTCTTCATGAGTTACGGAGACTAAAACACAGAACTGTACTGCAACGGAAGACTCAACTGCAGCTGATCTGAGTGGTCTCATTAATGCGTTCATTCCCCTCCTTAAGATTGCGACATGCATGTAACTTTTCTGTACAGATACAAAAACAATACTTTTGTTACTTTTCTTTGAGAAATGTAAGCATCTTTTTCTAAAAAAATGCTTTTTGGCACTGGACAAAACAAGTCGTATTTCTCAAATGTGAAATGTTTAAACTAAAGCAGCCATCAATGTAGAAATTTGCCTAAATAGTCATTTTTGTTTTCAATGGAAAGGCCCCATTAGATCAAAGACTCTACCAAGACAGGCAATGCCGGCTTGTGATGCTTTTTTTATCCTCACTGCTGTGGGCACATTTTGTTGGTCCTTAAGTTAAGAGGTAATGAAAGAAGTTTTTAATCTCTGCTTATACTGCATACAAATAAAAATCACATTCTATGGAAATTAAGAAAGAAAAAATGATATACAGGAAGATAAATTGGTACTGTCCAATAGCAAAAGTAACATTGTATACCTAGTGCTGGATATCTAACCTCTACTTTTAGATTGGCAACAAAATTGTGCTTTTAGCGTCTTTTTGGTGTCATTACCAAAACTCTGGTATTATATTGGCAACCATATTTATAGAGTCTGAATGGGATTTTGTGTGTTGCTATTAGTGTTTTAGTTATGTGGTGTTGCAAGACAAAAAGCCTCGAAATCACAACAACATATGCAAAGGTATTAAGAAAGAAGAAGTGTTGCAACTATACACACCGTTTTTGGGACCCAATAAGCAGCGTGCACGTTCAAAGTCCTGCTGTCAACGCAGTTAGTTGTGAGCATTGTGAGAATAATGCCTAATTTCCACTTGCTGTCAAACACGAGCAACCCACGTCTGTGTTAATCTACGGCCAGCAGTGAGGGAAATTATCCTTTCCTTTTCTACTGTCAGTGTGGGAACCAACCTTTCAGGGAATCCTGCTCAGCCCTCATAATGTCAATCAGAGAGTTCTCCAGAGAGTGCATACTGAAACCATCAAAGGACCGTGTTCTCTCCTGCTGGAAGAGAGAAAGAAAACAATAAGCTTCCTCACTTCTTACATCACCATCTAAAGCCGTGCAAGATGCGAGAGCCCTGACATAGTTTGCCATGAAGCTAATAGCTAATAAAAACTGCAGAGAATGTTTCCGTAGAGACCTTCAGCGGAAAGCACTGTAAACAGAGAATGGAGCCTAGAGTATGTCACACCAAATCAACTGCATATCTGTGCAATCCCATCACATCTTTCCCCTGTATCTGATATAAGAAGATATGCTACTTAAGGATGCATCCTTCCACTTGGCCGATTTCAGATCAATACAAATTCTAATTGAATAGCCATAAGGTAAAAAGAATTATTAGCATTTGAAACAATTCCAAGAACAAAGAAATGTATGATGAGGAGTAATATATAACACAAGCGAGGCTGCGTCACTGTGTATGTAAATGGGCTAAGAGCATGCAAAGCTGCAGTGGAGCACAAGATTTCTCAAATCAGGACAAGAGGAAGGCCATGTGATCAGAGCAGATGATAACACTGCTCTTCTTTAACGTAATTATCTAGATAAGACCTAAGCACACACAGGAAGTTTCAATTTGTTTGTTTAGCTGGCTTTACTGTCGCACTGTTTTGCTCATTTGCTTATTTGTTGCATTTGATACATAAGAGTGTATTTAATAGGATTCATATAATTTGCCTCTTGGAGGACTCTATATTTAGTTTGATTAGGTATCACATCAAGTAATTACCTAAACACCCGCCTGAATAGTATCTGCCATATGCTCACCTGGAAAGGGTAGACACTGTCACTGCGGCTGTCCTCCACCCAGCCCTTGTGATTGAAACCAGAGCTATTTCTGGGGAACTTCTGAGAAGGAACCTGTAGGACAGTGGATGACTTTTATACAAGTCTACTGCCCAACGGCATTGTGGGCCATAACACCAATTCATTTATTATAAAGATCTATTAGTGTTTGAGATAAGTCATGACAATCTCATCTACCTGATTGTTGGGGAAGGATTTCTTCAGCGGAGAGATGGAGTTAAGCCCAGTCATCCCTCCACCTACCCCCCGCCTGTACTCTCGGACCCCCTGCGTGCCTCCCCAGCCACCATACCCCCCAGGGCTCCAGGAGGTGGATGTGGGAGTGGAGGTGCCCTGGTAGCTTCCCCAAGGTGAAGGGGGTTTGCTCTGGGCAGGAGCGAGGTGGGGCAGCTGGGTGAACGGTCCGGTGCGATGGGGATGCGGAGGGAAGGAGGGTTGGGGTGGATGAGGGCTAGCTGGGGAGCGCCGGTGCTGCTGTGGGACCCCCTGACCATGGGGGTGGTAGTGCTGAGGGTGAGGAGTGGGTGGTGGGTGGTGCTGGGAGACTGGTCCAATCTGCGGGGAGAAACTACCTCCCCCTCCAAAGCCAGGGCTGGCATGGTGGGAGAAGTTCTGGAACAGCAGGGGCGGTCCGTTGGCATTGGAGCCAGCCGGACCGAAGAACCCTCCGACGTCTTCCCCGACCACTGGAGACTGAGTGGATGGGACAGCAGGGGACCAGTTGTTAAAACTGGTCAGAGAGGATGAGGAGGAGGTGGATTGTGCACAGCTTGTACCCATTCCCAGGCTGTCCTGGTAGTCAAACCCGCTTAGCACAGGGGACTCCATCCTCAGCTTCTCCTTTCCCCCACTGCTCTCCAAAGAACCCTTCTCCAATGGGCTGTCTTCAGGAAGAGCTCCCTCGAGCTCTCCTAAGCCTCCCCCACCCTCCTGATGACCCGGGGACAGGGCCTGGGGCTGGGCCTGGAGCTGAGACTTCTCCTGCATGTCTTGGAGGTCCAAGGCCTTGGACTTGTCTGACTCCAGAATCTCATCTTGCATGTTACTGTGTTGGGCTACGGCGGGGAACAGCCAAGCACTGCCTCCATTGGTGGAGCAGGTGTTGTTTACGAAGGAAGGGGGGCTGGGAGGGTTGGAGGGGTGGTGAGGGTGCTGGGGTTGAAGGTGAGGAGGGATCCTTACAGGGAAACCAGATTTGTTACCACTGCTGTTCTTCACCAGAACTCCAAACCCGTAGTCCCCCATTTAGGACACCCAGTAAATCTTCAATTCACTTTTGGCCTTCACCGTCTTCTTTATCCTAATATTTTGGTTAAGGAGTGTCAGGGAAGGGGGGAGGAATGGGTAACAAAAAGCATAAGTCTGTTACACTTCAAGTAGATTTGGCCTCTACAATAAATAAAAAAACAAGCCTCGCCATACCTAATGAATGTGCTTGGGCTGCACCCTGTCTGTTCTTGTGATGCAATCAATGAGATTCAATAATTGACTCGCTTGGCCATGGGAGGCCTGGATGAAATATAACACTTTCATAGCAGGCAGGCAACCACGGAAAACACCCAGCCTAACCAGCGCAGGCAGCTAACAGCCTGAGCTGGTGAAGCTTGAGTCTCTAAAGGTCGTTGCTTAGCTAGCAGCAAGCTAACAGCTGCTCCGCCACCTTCCATGTGCCCTATTAATCATGCAGATCCCAGCAGTCAATTTTTAAAGTACGTTTATGCATTACAATGCATCCGTGAACGCAAGGACGTTGTGGTGACTTTTAGCATGGACACTTACCGAATAATCTTCCTTTTACAGCAATGACCTCTTCATACGCGACCATTTAAATGCAGGAAAATGTTGATGACGTCTCTTGTCTGTTCTGAATCTAGGGTAGTTCCCTTTACCAAGCCGCTAGGCTAGGATAATAGCCGACACCGCAGAGACGTAAATGTTAGCATATTTGCAAACCAGCTGGGAAGCAATGAACGAATTCAACGGTTACAACGACCCTCGAAATTTCAGTAACGTCCACGACTGCTTTATCAACAACAGGACGACGGAATTTTTCCAGGACACGAGTGGTTAAAAATGGTGTATGGCTCTTTAGACGAACTCGTCTGTTTCGTGTCCTGTTTGTTCAATGTCACACAGCCTACCAAACCTTGTCATAATTTTTACACCTCAAAACGTAACGTAACCTCAACGGCTGTTCTAATGTATCGACAAACATGTGAATTCACTGATATGTCGGGCATAGCTACCTTCAGTTCGGCGTCATGACCTTATCATTTAGATGTTGACATATTTTAGCGTTTTCCCTTTTTCTGCATTTCCTAGGCAGCCGGTGTAAATGGTCTCTTCTCTCTTCTAGATGACAGCTGGACCAGTCGGGAGACACTAACGTCTACAAGCCCCGCCCTGCCATCAGCCAACAGCCACTGTGTGTCAGGATTTCCCTTCAAAAGCACCGCCCACTTTGCATGAAACCTTGCATTTGATTGGATTTTTGTTGTGAGGTCACGCCCATAGTACTCATTTTCAATGAATGGCACATGCAATCTAGACGTTCTCCTCCCAAATAAGGATGGCCTGAAAATAATGGGAGGAGTTGATGTAATGTAATGAAAGTACATTAAATATACAGAGGACATTTCTAACTAAACCTTCAACCAAGAATAACAAAAAGCTATTTTCATGTGAGAGTATTGTAGGCCAATGGAATGCCAAGGGTTAAAATCTAAGGTTTAGAATTGGTATTTGCATTTATTCCAGATGAGTTAATTTGACTAAACAATTTTTTTTTTTCTTCACCTCCACCTAAACCTACAGCACTTGTCTGGGATAAGTGTGTTGTATAGACAGATAAATAGATCATTTCGTTTGATATGGTTGGATATGGTATAACCCAGTCCATTCCAAAGTACCACAATCTCATTAAAATAAGCCGCTGCTATTTTCAGCACATAATCAAGCTTGAGAGCTCGATTTATTTTACATTGGTCGGTGCTGTGCTCGGATCATACCATCATATTATGCTATGTCACTTAGTTTAATAAAGATGCCTTCTTTATTAAATCCGATGTCAACTTGCATGCTAGAACCTCACAGCTTTGCTGTAGCCAATTAATTGAAATGTTAATGATCCTTCACCAGGAGAGGAAAGAGTATCCTTTTCAATAGAAGTTCTCTTGCTAGACCTACAGGATACATTGCTCAAGTGGGAGTAAAATTACTTGTTTCAGAGCTACTCAAGCTAAAGAGAACATCACACAGCTAATTGTGGTCACTATAAAAGGGCATAATATAGGGGTCCTGTCTGAATACTTGAATACATTCCTGTGCAGTTCAGTAATGCTGTTATGACTGGGATAAGCACAATTTGAGTATTTTGTACAATCCCTCATCAAAATGAACATAAATGAATACAAACTTATGGGATTTACTATGTCCTAGAACAACTGAACTACCAAAAAGAGCTACTCAGTCTCAGCAGCTTTCCACGCCAGTCAGAGTATATTTACTGCATGCTTGTTGATTTAGTCTTGTTAACATAGTGTTCCTGTCCCCCAAGGCAGACCCACCCTTCATTTGTATCCTGTAGTAGTAGCAGCCACATCACCCCACCCCACTCCTGTGCAGCAGGGCCTGTTGGGGAGGTTTAACAACACACACAACAGTATCTTCCGCTTTTAGTTTCTTAAAAAACAAAACTGCTGGTCCAGGTGTTACTGGTTTGATATAGTCCCAGCCAGGCCACTACCTACTAACTCATTAAACAACTGGTAGCTATGGCACTCTGTTGAATTACTCCCAGTTAGTAGAGTGTGTGCTTGCGTAAGGTTGAGTGTCTGAAAGTGTGTTGGTCCACCATCTTATGCTGCTGCCTGCTGTAGGTCGTTCGAGGCTGACAGTAATTTGAGCACAGTGAGTTGTGTCAGCGTTTTCTTCCTTGAGAGCAACTTGCTCTGTATTCCCCAGTGAAACTGAGCCTTGCCAATTAGGTTCCACTCACTCTATGCAGCTAAACAGTTAGGCCTGCTTATAATAGTATTACGTATTATATATATAGCTTATAATATTATTGTAGTACCAACTTTAGGTAAATATAGGACATTCATCTTTCTGAGGCCCCACAGGGGACCGACGTGGGGTGCACCCTTTCACCCTGAATGCTTCTTTAATGATTCATCTATGGAACCTGGGCACCCAGTCGATTATTTATTAGTTACACTGGAGCACAGAGTAGAGGTTCACAAAGCACTCGAGGCCTACTGTCTCAGGTTTCTCTGCTCAGAGGCGCAGTCTCTCTCTACTGCTCAGCCTCCTCTCAGATGTGATCTCTACTGCCTCCTCATTAATAGAGCTCCGTTGCCATACCAACCATGCAAACTGGAAGATTTCTAATCCCATTGTTTGGCCAGGAGGTCATCCATCTCAGACTCGATGCATAGTTACAACAGGCCGAGTGTGACACAGCATAATTTCGCCCACATGTGTGAATGTATCTGCTCTCTGTGGCCTTACGCATCAGCTGCCTGACTATGGTGTGGCGCCAACAGTGTGCAGGTGAGGATGTCAGCGTACTGTTTAGTTTTGGCATATAGCTCCCACTGCCCTTGTCATCTTGGGGGGAAAAATAAATACACAGCCTATATTCAAATATTTCACTCACTCCCCACACTGCAAAAACGACTAGTGTTTGATAACAAAGCCAACGTATTGAGAAAATAAAATTCATTTGGAATGTAAAGATAGATACAAATGGCCTAAGATGCAGTCATCCTCCCTGCACTTTCTAAGTAAAGTCGTAGTTTGAGATATGTCTTCGGTATGTATCATGTTTATGATAGGGAGTCCGATTATGTGCTGCCCATAGAAATATAACAGATAGAAAGGACATTGTGCTGTTTGACGTGGTAATTTGACTAGTTCAAAACTAAATGGCGATTTTCGTTAGTTGCCATGGTGACAACACACGTCAGTGCTGCTGTAAAGTGTGCCGCAGCTCGCTGGGAGGAGAGAGTGTTCTCTGGAGCAGTGGGGAGTGAGTAGGAGGGACCCAGCAGCAGGGGGTCAGCGGGCCGTTAGTCTATGTCCACTACGTTCCATTTCCAGGGGTTGCTCTGGTGCCACCCGAACTCAGACAGATTTTTGGCCTAGATGTCCCGTTACCTTCCGCTTTCTTTGTGTTGGAACTTCAAACTCCAGTCAATTTATGTCAGCTGTTATGGTTAACTGCTCCTCAGATCTCTGCAGGGTTAATCCAGACAGCTAGCTAGACTGTCTGTCAAATTTTGGGAGTTTTCTCTTGCACGACTAAAACAACTTTTGGGCGTACAAAGTTCCACCAAAACAAGTTCCTTCCTGTGGCTATTTTGCGGAGGCACCGTGCCTCCGTCCGTCGCTTAGCGCCGCCCAAGACGATTGTGATTGGTTTAAAGAACAGCCAATAAACCAGAGTAGGTTTTTCTCCCAACCTGGAATGCTGTGTGGACTAGTCAGCCGCTCCTCTGCAGTGCTGTGGTCGTAGGTCTGGCAAAGCGAGACTAGTGGACCGTCAGGCCCAGCAACAGCGGTTCCACGGACCATGAGAGCCAGAACGCTGTTGGGCTCCTTTTCTGTAACCAATGTTGCATGAAAGCACGGTGTAACCAGCAAGCCTACCAGCCTGCCAGCCTACCAGCCTGCCAGCCCATAAGCGGCTAGTTAGTAAGATAGCTTGCTAACTCTATGGCTCCCGAATGGCACACCGGTCACAGGAAACCAGCCGAACAAAGTCATCTGGCCAATAGCGATGGGCTTTCCTTTGCTGTGACAACAATGTGCACATAAAACATTTATTTGTCAAATTTGACTCAATTAGCGGCTGACTCTCTATTACTGCTGCACTGCTTGTTTGTCGCAAAAGTCTCATCTCTGTGACTTTCTGCAAGTTGGTTTATGCAGATGATAGACCGGTGCATGGCAACGGTACACATAAAAATGGCTGCAGCTCTGACCATTATGCTGTGTTGATTTGAATAGGAATAGTCCTTCTATCCATTTGTTTTCTACGGGCGTACTATAAAGATTAGGGAGTCACAAGCAGAGATGGTAAAAGTACTCACTTCCCGTACTAAAGTAGAAGTAGGTTACAGATACTTCACATCACAAAACATCACATCACGTGTAGTCCCATCCAATTAGTTTGAGTTCAGTATTGATGACGCAAACAAAAGTAATGGTAACTCCAGTGAAATGATTTGAAACTTGTTAGTGAGGACTAGATCAGGACTGGATTTAGAGCTGATTCTGGTTTCCAACTTGGCCCCAGGTGTGTCTGATAACACACAATATAGAGACAACTTCTCTCTGTTGATGCTTCACTACAATCAGGCAACACAAACATGGGCATTGATCTGCTACGGCTGTGTGTGTGTGTGTGTGTGTGTGTGTGTGTGTGTGTGTGTGGTTCTGCAAAGAAATAAATAACATTGTAAAGGCTACTACTGCATAGGGATCATATGCTAGCAAATTATAACAATAAACCCACTATTAATTACATGTGTGTACAATGTTTACATGTGTAACTGTAGCAACCATTACATCATTATGAATCAACAGCCAGGTGTAACCTAGGTAACAGGTGAAGAACACAAGCAACAGAGTCACTAGCTAACTTAGCACACGAACACGCACACGCACGCACACACGCACGCGCACACGCACACGCACGCACACACACACACACACACACGCACACACACACACACACACACACACTCAACTAATTATCGCGTGCGCGCCCGCTAGCGGTGGGAAGCGCGTGTCCGCGCTATTCTCTAACATGCACTCACAATCACGCCTGAGCCGTGTACAAAACTAAAGTAACCAGCCCATTTTGTAAAATGTAAGGAGTAGAAAGCAACGATTTTCATGTTAAAATGTAAGGAGGAAAAGTAAAAAGTCACCACAAAAATAAATAGTAAAGTGTCTTAAAAAAATATCTGAAAGATCTACTGGAGTAAAATATTTTTGTAGGCCAACTAGTATTTGTAGGCCTACGTTACTTCCCATCTATGGTAACTGTAACCAATTACTTTTCAGAATTAATTATAATTTTCTTAATTTTTTTAATTATTAATTTTCAGAATTTGCCCAACATGAAGACTAATCCGCATAGTCCTCCTTCAACATAACACATGTCCGATCCGTTGTTCCTTATAAGATTGTTTGGAGACAAACTGTTCGTGTAGTTGCTGTAATCCAAGAGAGAAATAAAGTTAGGACATTTAAATTTAGATTCGCATTTCTAATCAAAATCTGACACATCAAATGCTTTATGACTAACTATTCATTTGAGGCTTCAACCAAGTAATTCAACTCAGCCCCATTAAAAAATCGAATACTGGGGTCGATAATAAGATAGATATCACCACCCAGTGGCCATTTGGTATCATTACACACTCCGACCACTTGTTCAGAGCTGTGACACTGGGGCGAAAAAAGTAGAAACATAGGCATGCATATAATAAAGGCTGTGTGATATGTTATGTGGCATGTAGCCTTTCTTCTTCCCTGCAACACTGCAGCCACATAAAATAAAATGAAGAAAAAAATGAGGGCTGGATTTGTGTGTCCAGTTCCCATACATGGCTAGCGCAAAAGCACTTCAAGACACTAAACTTGCCCCCTTGAATGACTTAAAGCTCCAAAACAACAGTTGGAAGTCTACCTTTCAAATCAGAGCACTGTCTAAATGTTTAGTGAGGCAATGTACACTGTTGGGACAAGTCATAAAAACTGACTCCCTGAACCACCTTAAGCATTGCATTCAATCCAGGGCCGCTGACGTAAATGTTTAGGCCCTTGCAATAGGGAGGATATTTCCAGTCCTTGAAACTTTAAACACAGCCCATATTTCACTGTCAAGAAACGACGCAGCAAGTCAAACGAGAACCGGGTGTCTTATAACGTGTGTGTATACCTGAGACGAGGAGGCCTTCTCTGCTAACCTGCTCGTTGAATGTTTTACCACTGAATGCTTCGTCCTCTTGTGTGAATTCTTCATTTGATGCTGTGGCACAAGGACGTGTTTGTCATTGTGCCACACTTTTATACTACTTCAACGCAAGAAAAAGAAAACATATATTGATAGACGCAACATGTAGAAAATACAGACAAAAATATTTTAATGATAACAAGATACATCTGACTTCATGAGTCGTAAGATATTTATAGGATCATATGCTCAATGTCTTACAGGTGGGTTACAAACTTCTAGACCATGTTCTGTCATTTCAACAGTGAAAGCAGAGTTCCTTGTGCTAAATGGAGAAAAACATAAAACATGTTGATGGGGCACTAACAATACCGGGAACATGGTTAGTTTAATTTTCCCCTGAACACATAAAGAAAAGCCATTCAAGCCACTACATTATTACAAAAAGCCATATCAGACCAAATGACAAGAGAGCTGAACAGATTGTCACTTTACACACATACAGTACATTCTCAATAGGATTAGCTTATGTCTCGTGCTGGGATGTCACAGGAATCCCAACTTCCACAACAGAATAAAAAAAGAAAAGCTTGACAAGCCTCACTGATGATTCAAACCCTCGGAGCTAATAAAATAATCTTTGTATGATTGGTAATGGGAGAAAAAACTGTGAGTACAACAGAAAAAGAAAAGGGAAAAAAAATCAAAAATGCATTAAATGAGCCTCAAAATCTGAGCAGGTTTTTCATTTTGCACCATCGCTCCCTAGCATGTGGTGTAGTGTTCTGCACTTCCACAGCTAAATGCATGCGACTGGCCTGAAATGGTCGAAAGCCTTTGTTTGTGACCTAAAGCAGGGAAAGAAGAAGAGTAGGAGAAGTTTAGATGGAGTGAATCCTCACATTAAAAAAAAAGTTGTCTCGCTCCATTTAGCTCCACTCCTCTCTCCCTCTCTGTGTTGCTGGCTCTTGGCTGTGGCCCAGAGGAATTCTCTGGTGGCCTCGGTAAATATAACATTTAGAATAACAGCGCCAGAGCCCCCGTGTGTGGACTTAACCCAGTTCCTGGTTACTTGCTGCGTTGCCTGTGGCTCTGACGGGTAGAATAACAGGCCTTCATATCTCTCCTGACCTAGGTAAGAGACCAGAGAGGAATAAGGGCTAATTTAGAGGGGCCAGAGATCTCGAGGGTTTCTGTCAAGCCCACTGTTATTGCCCACTGGGACACCTCAAAAGGCTAACATTGATCTGAAGACGAGGCTCACCCTGGTCCTTAGGAGCAAAAGGCTTGGTTTTACCATACCAGCATCGGTACAATGAAATATCCCAGTAAGGTCTGATTAGAGGGGGACTGCTCTGGTAACCCGTTTATTTCCCCCTAACCTGCAGCGGTCATCGAAAATCATCCAAAGTGCAAAATCTAAGACTTCTGTGGCTCATCATAAAATCCCCCCCCCCCCCCCCCCCCCCCCCCCCCCCCCCCCTCCCCCCAACGACACAGTATCATCCATTCACCTAAATCACAGAGAAGCGGTCACTGTGGACAATTACAAGTTTAGGCACCTTGATTTGTGTGATCTTACGTGTGAGAGGACTTGATGGAACATCCTCTCTTTGCTGCAGTTCAGCGATATCTAACAGTTAGATGGAAAACCAACTCATAGAGAATGTATAACTTTTGCCAGGTCATTTCTTAAAAGAACAATGACATCTCCTGAAGCTATAAACATGACAGGAATCTGTAATGTCACTGAGACACAGCTTCTGATTAACAATGAACGAGAGCGACGTGATACTTTTTGCATCACGTCAGAGTTGCACTCAAACTCAGGAAACAACACGTGTCCATGTTCGTCTCCCTTTCATTGCTGCCCAGACAGCAGTGCTCGATGACATCAGAGATCAGTCTTGGCTCTCTTATTTCTAGCTTTTTGAGAGACTTATCAATACATACACGTGTGAAATAAGTGTCCATATTCATAGTATTACAATTGCATCCTCTTTAGAGTGGATTTTCACTTTAAGAATGCACAAGTTTGTTGGCTTTGTGGCCATCATGCACTACAATTCATATGTGCCAGAACTGGACTTGAAACCTGTACAATTTGTATTTGATCATCAAGTATCTATAATACACATTCCCATTTTGAAACAAAAATTGTGTATGTTACATATCTACAGACCAATTTGTGATGGGTGCAATACTGTGAAGGGAACAGACAGCACACCATATACTATGTCATGTATAGCATATCAGTATTGCATATTGAAACTATATTTATACATGTTTATATAAATATAGATAAGTATATTTCTATGTACATTTTGATACTTCAACATTGCATACAGAATAAAATAAATAATACAAATATAATCAAATCGCACAGTAAGTATGATTTGAGAAATGCTATATTAGAGCCAAAATAGTCCTAACAGCTGAAATAATCATGATAATAAGAATTATTATTTAATTTTTTTTTTTTTTAATTGTGGCCTACAATCTGGCATAACAGTACAAGCTACACCACAATTACCCTGCAAGTGTACCATGTGGGACTGCTGGAATGACTAGAGAGGGTGGAATAAGGACAGGAAAAGTTGGGGCTTGTGTCCTTCTGCTCAGTCTGTCTGGGAATATGTGTGTGTGTGTGTGTGTGTGTGTGTGTGTGTGGGGGGGGGGGTGGGGGGGTGGAGGGGTGGGGGGCTGATGAGGTGTGCATAAGTCTGCAAGTGTGGTTTTTTAATGCTGTGGGGGGGGTCAAAGGTCGGGGCAGTCTCCTGCGCTTTCACCTCCGGATGTCGGTGGCCTCGGGGTCTTCCTGCTCAGCCACGACTCCGGCCTCTGGACTCTGGCGGCGGGGTCCCTGACTGCGATTGCGTGGGTGAGTGTTGAAGCCAGCCTTAGCGGGTTTGTCTTTGTCACCTTGCCGCGGAGGGCGAGGGTTCTCCGGCTCAGGGTGGGAGGGCACGGGACGGCGGTGGTGTTCGGCGGCGGAGCCGGCGGGAGACGGGGCGAGGGAGGAGCAGAGGCTCAGGCTGTCGCACAGAGCCCCCCAGTTCTGCTCGCACTGTAGCCGGACGCTCCGTGTCAACGCCTCCTTCACCTCCTCTCCGCAGCTCAGAAGAATATTCACCAGCTCCACATATGGGCTGGGCAGAGAGAGGCAGAGAACTCACATGAAGCTTGTGATTTCATGTTTGGAAGCACAAAACATCTAGGTCTAGGAAACGACAGGAATGAATGAGATGGTACTATTACTATACATGGAGGTACAGAACTAGATTTAACTGGCACAAGAGTCCACGGAAGGTGGACAATCAGAGATAAAAGAGAAGTGACAGGCTGGAGAAAACTGTATCCAAGCATGCTGTCCAGAGCAGCCACTTACCCTTTAGGGAAGAGATCTTGGAAATGGATCATCTCCACCATGACAGCCACATTATCCTTAGCAGCAGAGCACAGGTTGTGTTTGATGTAGCACTCTCTTTGGAGCTGAAACACCATCTCTTTAATGGACACACACTTCCTGCTGATACAGCTGAACTTGTGCCGTAGCCCATGCGCCATACATTTCAGAGCATCCTTGATGAAGGACTTCCCCTATTTACACACAGAGACACAACTGTTCTCAACTCAAAGTCCTTTGAGGTTGCTGAAACCTGAGAGTTCACAAATCATCCATGAAATCCTGTAAGCTATGATTGTTACTTTAACTTCTATATCACTTACACTTAATAGTTTTGGCACTTTAAGACGTTGTGCACTCAGCAGTGTTCATGAGTGTATGTGTGGTTGCGCTGAAACATGTGCAACTATATGTTTTGAATACAGAATGGGGTGATGGACTTCTGCATGAATGCCGTAAATTGTGTTTTTCTGCTGCTGAAATGTGCCAACGATTCCTAAAATGTGACCCTATTTGTTAAAGCCCCAGTCTGGCTCGGCTTGGCAGGGCTTTAGCCTCTGTATGTTGGATGGGGAGATACCTAGGCATTTGGCCAACTGGCCCATGAACCTTGGTCCTATAACTGTACATGCACCAGTCCACTCAGAGGGAAGTGAACTTCCCAAAAGAGGTAAGAGATTATTAGATTAGTGTGTGTAAGTATGATTGCACTTGTAGGAAAAGTGATACATTTTGAGGTATGCAGAGGGAATAAAAAAGCACAAGTTAACAAATCTGTCCATAGATGACGAGTGTGCAGCAGCGGACCAGTGAAAAGGAAAAGGAATGTTGCCTCTGGTTATACCTTTTTTCTTCTTCTTCAAAAACACAGACAGACTAGTTTAGTACCTGAGAGTCAAATTTGCCAGCGTTGTGCAGGAACGTCATGCAGATTTCCTGTAGCCCTCGTATCTCGCAGGAGTTATTCTCAAAGCACTCAAACACACCACAGCCGACATCCCCTGCACTCACCAGGCAGTGCTGGATCTCAGCTGGAAAGAGAGAAGAGGTTAGGGGGAGGGACCTTATCATCTGTTCACAGCACAGACAGCAGCAGATTGTTACAGGCGTGTTGGCAATGAAGACCATACGGCTTGAGGGCACAACTCCACTTCAGATTGCTGCACCAATCACGAAGCTGATGTGGCGTATAACTATTTCCACAGACACAGGCGCTTGCTTGTGTGTTCATGACCGAGAGTCCGAGAGAGAAAAAGGATGCAGGGCGGGTGGAGGGTGGAGGTGGGGGAGTGAAGTCTAATTTCCCAAGCTGAGGGGGTTCCTGCAGAGGAACACTTGGTGACAGATATTAATGTGTCATTCTGCACCACAATTCATCTGCACTGCCTAGCATTGAGATGGGATGGTGCATTGCAGATACAACGTTGACTACTTGTGGGTGAAACATAAATGCAGTCATTTCTACTGTCTGTCAACTAAATGTGGATCAACAAGTCTCTCGTTATTGCATTCAAAGATAAACTGACATTGTGCTGAAATGACATTATTCAAAAGGTCCATCACTAGCTACACCAGAGGGTACAAAAGCAGCAATGCAGGCGAAAACAACTTGGAAAATATAAAGGAATATGCCATGTCCTGTGAATACATAATATCAGTTCCTACACACCACTTTATCTCAACTGTCCCCATGAAAGACATAAATTACCATGTGAAAGTGAAGGTCTCTCTCTTTTAACCCCAAATTGCTGTCTACGAGCATGCATTATGAGACCAGCTGTCACAGACAAACTGCTGCTTACCCTACGTGACATCGTTTTACTCTTAAGTTAATATGGCAAATTGCAGGTTAGCTTGTCAGCCAACAGGCCATACACAACTTGGCTATGAGAACCCAACTGTTGACTTAAGTAAAACATAATTACACGCGTGCTTTGCCTTTGATGGTGATCACTGATGGGCGTAAGAGCATTTTTTCCTTCAGTCAGAAGTGCGCACCAGTTGCGTAAAAAAGACAGCAAATAAAGGATTGAATGAGACTTATTAGAAATCACGCTTTGTCAACAAGGACCCTCTGTTGTGGGGGCAGTAGTAGGGGGGAAGGGGACGACTTCTGCGGGGTTTGTAGGCACTGAGATGAACTTTAGTGCGCAGGAAAAGTGAGCCGCTATCAGCAGTGCTTGTTTTGGCATCACGGGAATGTGCTTGGAGCGTATACGAGCGTGGCCGCAATGTGCATTGAATTACACCGTGGTGTTACCAAGGTCTCTTCTGTGACACCTTCATTGGAGTTCGTCCCACTGTTTAAGCGTGGAGGCAAGATAACAATTGTCCTGTAATATTTTGACACAGGTTCACATGGTGGGTCGCAAGTCATGCCGAATGGGAACAAAATCCGGCATGTAGCCTGAACGACGTCTCAAGAGAAAAGCGCAGCAGTCCAATGTGGTGTAAGTGCTTGGATTAACGAGGCAAGACCCGATGTCTGTTTATGGTATTTAAAAGCAATGGTTTGGAAAGGATTGGTTCAAGAAATACACTCCTGCTCGCCTTCAGCGCGGACCAACCAGCCACGCTGCCACAATCATTTATGCTCTCCTAATCTGCTTGCACACATCACTCAATATTAATTTGAACAGAAAGCTTGGACAACATTTTCAAACCCCAGATTTCTTCCAGAACCCCCCCCCCCCCCCCTGAAACTGTTACGCGGCACACGCGTAGGCTACACCGTGCAGCGCGCACGCACACCTAGATGCCCTGCAGTATTCATTACCTATTACCTTGTGCCATTCTATTAATAGTTTACTTACATATCGGATTTCTGTCTGAGAGTATTTACAAGATATCGTCTTTCTGAGTAATTCTTAGTAATCGAAAATGGTCCCTCTTTCTTGAACACCACAGCCGGCATTGAAGTTAAAAGCAGCGGATTGCTCAAACCGCACGGAGGAGTCCCCATGTAGCTATGGTTTCATTTGCAGCCACAGAAAACACGTGTACAGACAGAACCCGCGGAGATGTGCGAGCAGTTGCATCAACCAAGAACCGGCACATTCTTATCTCTCCTGACACTTCTAGTTCTTACCTGTATTCTGCAGGGAGAGGCGTCCTTTCTGGCTCGCAGGCTTCTCTGGGAGGATGTCATGGATATCAATATTATCCGATCCTACCACTTGCTCCAGCACTGACAAAACCAGCAGCACCACGGCCAGTTTGACCAACATTGCGTCTCCGACAGTGTGCTCCGATTCCCAGCAAATATCCGGCAGAGTGTGTGAGTGCGCGCGCGCGCGTGTGTAGGTGTACGTGTGTGTACGTGTGTGTGAGAGTGTATGAGAGAGAAAGAGAGAGAGGTAGAGGGAGAAAGAGAGAAAGAGAGAGAGAGAGAGAGAGAGAGTGAGTGAGGGTTCGCCTTGGATCAGTGATCAGCGCAGCTGCAGCCTGGTGTCTTTTGGGGCAGCTGTGGGACTGAATGCATGAGCTGGAAGGGATGCTGCCTATATTTCTCAGAGCCCCGGGTGTCAATTTGGATGAAGGAGTTAAGCAGGTGTTGTCGGTTGGGGCTTCACAACCAATGAGAGACGCAGACATCCACGTCCAAGGTTTAAGGGGAGTGTCCAGTGGAAGTCTTTTGAAAGTCCCTTTTTGCAATAAAACTGGCTCTATAAAGCAATATTCACGAGCAAGTTGACTGTGACAGCTTTCGGGTGATCAAGAAGTGTTTCACAAACCAAAATCTACACAAGCAATCATATAATGTCCAATATAACTAGTGGACCTCCAGTAACACACATAGGCAATCTCTCTACAGCTTTTGTGCTTTGCATATATTGCAAGATATCTTACAATTCCAGTTTGTTGTTGCAGCAGTGGAAAGTCAATAGAAAGTCTGTTTTTGCCATCACACTGGAGCACTTATTTAGGCCACAAGGCTAAGTAGAGCAGTATAGAATCAAGAAATACCGAGCTTGCCAACAAACTGGAGAAGCACTCTACATAAAATAGGCTTAGCCTGTGGCTTCTTCTAAGTCAGTAATAGTTGTAAGGTAGTAATTCAATTCAGTACAGCTTTAAAGATGTCTGTAGCCATTGCTTTGACAGTACGTAGGGGAAAGGTCCCTCATAACAGCAATATTCAATAAAACTGAATCATACCATTGTGCAATCCATGTTCTAATGATAATAATACCAAAACAACAGGATGTCAGAACTCTACATGATAGTCTATATGGATTAACTCACAATGCTTAGGCTACAATGTAAAGCACCTAAAACAGAATGCCTTTAATAGTTGTTTTTTTTATGGGGAAGGGAATTTGAAGGGGTCTGTTACACAATGTCCAGTTAAGTCTGTGACAATGAGGTCTGCTAACCACAGGGAGTGATCTAAGAATAGAGGACCGACCATTGGCAGGGTTGCACATTTGGAGACCTAAGAGGAATCTTTTTCAAGAGCAACACTTGGATGGAGGATGCCATGTGCATGCAGGAACCTTCGAAATGTTTCCAGGGAGCTAATGGTATCACCACTCTCAGGTAAAGGCCTCTATAGGAGCCATTGGTGCGATGCAGGCCAGCATGTCCCTGTGTTACTCATCCTGCCAGATGGCAACTGGGGGACAGGAAATGGTACCAACGTCAAGAAACGACTGTCAGGGTGCCGGGTGTGCTTCTGCACTTGGGTCCCAAGCCTTCAGGTGGCCCAGTGCTTCTGATTGTTCCTTCCTTTTCTTAATTACACCATTCCAGGCACTCATAGGCCAAACACATGAAGACAAATCCAGGCAATTCAGCCAATTCTCACTTAACCTGCATGTCCTTGGATGGTGGGAGGAAACTAGAGCAGCTAGAGGAAACCCAGGGAAACATATTGATGACATGTAACTCCAAAGAACCCACAAAGACAATGTCTTCCTTATCTGGGATGCTTTATCTTTAAAAATGTTAGGTTTGAATCAAACTTCAACCTGCCACACAAGGGGTAGGGTTAGGGTAAAAACGTAACGCCCTGGATGGGTGCTGCAAGAGGCACGGGCACAAGGGGACCACTGGTGTAGGTAAAACACTTAAAAAACCTCCTTAAAAAACCTGGGTCGGTTCTATAAAAGCTGTTTAAAAGAAGGCCAAATGTTCAGAACTAGGGTTAGGGTTGTTATTGTGTGTTAATAATGAGAAAGGTTGCTGTGATTAATGCTGCATTTCAGACACAATTTTTAGCCCTTAAGTTACAACTTCAAGTCACGACTCACGATTTGGTAGCGTTCCAGGCAAAGTCACAACAAACCCTTCAAGCGAGCGTTAGCAGCTAGCGGCTACCTAACGTTAGCGTTAGCTGGCGCCAGCTGGTGCTGGCAATTTCTAGTTGGCAACATATTTTGGGCTTCATTTAATAAACATAACCTGTAGTAGTACACAATCATATGTGTATTGTTTTGATTACAATGTAAATAATTACTAGTTGTGAATAGTTATTTCTATTTCTTATTGTTAATCGCCATCTTCTGTACAGCATCAACCGGGTTGACATTGCTGTTTACGTGTGTGACATCAGAACTGTAACTGGGAGTACAACGATCTGATACGAGTTTACGAGTAGTACGTTACGGGTTTGACTGCCGTTCCAGGGCTTCACGGGTAGAAGGTTGAGAAAACACGAGTTACGGGTTGCCTGGAACGCAGTCAGTGTCTGAGTGGGATTTGAGGGGGTGTGGAGACCCAACTAAAACTCAGAACCTGACACAAATACATTACGCCACTGCTCAGGCGCCCCATAAACGAACATGGGGAAACAATCGGCTGTGTGTGTGTGTGTGTGTGTGTCACTTTAATTGAGGTTTTTAGTCAGTGGAATGAATTTTGGAGAAGTCACCACAGCTGAGAAAAGGGAGGTATTTTGGCCAGGAGATGGTGCAGTGTATAGGAAACCACAACATTTCAATTGGCCCACTATATTCTTTTGGTGGATTTGGTCTGCCAGGATTTATGATGATATTGTCTTACTTTTGTTTTCTGTCCTTATGATATTACACTCCTACAAATATTATTTTTGATAGTATGGTCTGTTCTTATTTTAATGTAATACAGCATCAATAACCTATACCCGTCGAAGCCTTTATTTGCAGCCTTTTGCATTGTTTCATACATTAGTGGAATAAACCATATATAAACTATCTATAAACTACTATAAACTATCTGGCATGACCAGATAGTTCATACATATTTTAAATAACAGAAAACAACTAAATGGTGGTAGATAATACATCTGATATCATATACTACTTTAGTTAAAAGTACATTTTTTCAGGGCTCTGGGTTGCAAAGTGGAGAGGCCTTGTCCACCTGTGTGGAGCTGGCTGGTGAAGGTGACGGCCGTAGAGATACACTGGAACCCTTTTTGGAGATCTGATCGCTGTGGATTATTACTTATTCTTTCATTGGATTATGGCAAAATACAGTTCTTTTTTGTTAACGTTTTAGGGTGTGATTGAGCTTTGTTTCTGCGTTTGAAGAGACATCTCAACAGACTGTAGGTCAAACACTGATTGTTAAATGTTACACTGCTACATTTTAAATGAATTTAAGTGCAGGCTCATTCTGACAAGATAGCCGTGCCACGATTGGATTTCATAAGGGAGAATTGTTACATTTAAACTGTCACAATGTAATTTAAAATCTGCTTTGTTTCCCAAGTGGTAGGACAGGTCTCAGCTGCTACGATGAGTAGCCCACCCCCCCCACTCAAATGTCATCTCCGCCTATGATCAATAATCTCCTCCTTAAGAAAAGTTCTTCCAGTCTGTGTGCCACAAATTGGCTTATGCTTGAGCACAGAATGGAAATGCAGCAGTATTTTCAGTCCCCTGGATTTCCAGCAGGCTCACAGGAGTGCAGCGTGGCGCGCGTCTGGAGATTGGCTTGGAGTGCTTCCAGTTGTGACTATACCACAAACTGGAATCTCCTGCTCAATTCACGTCTGTTAAAAGCTGCCCACGCTGTGAACACACCCTCGATTTGGCCCAATCAGTGTGCTGCAGTGGACCAGAGTGCGTCACTGCTGCCTACTGGTGCTGCATTCAAGTCATATGGGACAAACTGCTGGAGGTCTTCAAACCGAGACTTACAACCTGAAGGGATTCAAACATTAGCTATACTTATTAAGACACTTTAATATTCCTCTTATTAGTCTGGGTTTCACTTAATTAGTAAAAATAATTAATCCTTTCTCTGCATTTTTGACAGAAACAAATCACTCAAGGTCCACTTACTAGCTTTTTTTCAGAATCACAATCATATGCCACAGTCTTTCTTCAGTGGATGGAGAAATCTGATCTTGGGCACCTCTCAACATATCTCCATGACAACAGAGCAATCCACTAAGGAACAGTTGATAAGTGGACCTTGACTTTTATTTTGTCAAGCTACATTTTTCCTAAATCCAGAAATGAACAGTCATGCTTTACACTCAGCATATTGTACTTTGTTACAACATTTAAATTCAGTTAAAGGTAACCGGTGTAGTTTTTGACCCCTAGTGCTAAAGAGCATTGTTTCTACAAGTGGGTTTGTGCCATGCACCGATGTGCAAAGAGACAGCTGTATTGGGTAAGGGAGGCATGACACCTGTTTGCCTATTGAACCATTTTAATACTGCTCCTCCCCCAGTAAGGTTGCCCAATCATATCAGATAAAAACAATATGTCTTATTTGTTCAAGAAACAAAAAAAAAACTCCACAGGGCACCTTTAAAGGTGCTGTACTTGATACAATAAAAGGTGGTCTGGGATTGCCTCCACACAGGTCTCTCAGACCGTTCCTAATCTAATACTGACGCTGTGTGACGGCCCTCTGCATGAGATCCTGACACACAAGGCACTCACATGCACTAACATGCACGCGCTGCCAGACCGGCTAGCAAAACAAAGAAACAGAGAAGCTTTGATTACAACACACACTTCATTCTCTGCTCAAGACACCATTACTCCAATATATCTTCACATAGTGTTTTTACTGCTATATTAATGTTCTGAATATTGAGTATAGCCCTTTAAGGCTTGGGACCAGGAAGAGTCTAGTAAGTTTAACCAGGTGAATGGCACTTTTAAAACATTACACCACTGCAGGACAAAATGAAGTGAATTGGCAAAATGTGGAGAAAAGTGGTACGATTCATATTTACTACTTCACTTGAATGCAAGGACAAAATGCCAAGCATTGGGAACAAGAACATCCAGCGGTTTGACTGACCAAATGAATGAAAATCGCAATTTAAAACTAAATTCACAAGTTTTAAAATAATCATGTTTCCAAAACAGCTTGCAATGGGTGAGCAGGCAGCAGCCATCTGTGTATTTTTAAACATATCTATAAACATATATTTAAGTTTGTTTATATAATCTTACCTCAACTTCCACATAATGGATATCACCTTATGGCGTATGGTACCATCAAACACTCAACAGATGATTTTATGGTATTAGTAAAACCTGTTAGTGGCTATTCTGGAGCTTTTAATCACATATAACACAAATAATTGTCATGAACAGATGAAGCAAAGACATGTCATCCAATAAAAGTTGAGTTCAAGTTTTGTAAGTCTGTCAGGGTGATGATGCACTTTATATGAAGCCCTGAAGGGCAAAGCACAACGGAAAACAGAAAACACGAGAGCAATTCGCAAAACCCATTTCAGAAAACATAACAGCAAAAGAGAAAAGAAAACGGCATTTGGTGAGACTCAAACCAGAAAAGATAGATACCTATTGGACAATGATTTCTTCTTGTTGACTAGAGTTTACGTCAATCCGCAACAAACAAAATAACATGTACTTTTGGATTTCCAGCAGACTGGAAGCCTTGTAGCACACTGCTGCAAGTTGTGATGGTAAGTTTAAAAAAAACTGTGTCTATCCCGTGGGGAAGCAGAAACTGCTGTGCAGCAGTTGCAATACAAAGTGGGACCAGGCTCGTATAAGTGCACTGCACCATCACTTTAATATTTTGCATCCTCAGTTGAAATCTGAATAATACTGTGTGGGCGTGTCCATGCATACATTCTATTATGGTTCATGCGTGTGCAGCAGCGCAACGTGCAAAAGGGCTGGTCAAAGATGAATATAGATCAGCGGGTGTGGTGATTATTAAATCCTATCTGTCACATTACCAGTCTCATAGCTCTGAAAGAGCTGTGACATGATTACATGATGTATGCAGATACATTCATATGTAGACATTTCCTGATACATGTACAGCATTTTCCCTCAAGATAAATATCATTTTGTCTTATCTTGTCATCCCAACCTGTGAGAGGTGGCTGGCTATGTGCTGCAAGGCATCTGCTCTTTGCCCCAAGGCCACCGTACCTTCAGCCTCCAAACACTTGTCATGTCATGTGTTGAGGTCACTTGGACATTTGAACACAACGCAGAGCTTTTGCTGCCTGTAACGACAACTATGCTGCATCCTAAGTGTGAGGACTGTCGAGGTTTGGTGGCCTCGGATGGTTGCGTGACAGTTAAAGTGATCTGTTTATTTATTTTTTAACATTTAATCTGTCTTCTGTCAGAGGTATTAAGAATCTGTTTCATGTTTATTTTTGTGTAGAAAACATTTGCCTCCTTTTGCTGACACTGTCCAGAAAATAGACAAGTATGCTTTGACAGGAGTAACGTTCATTCACTTTGACTGCTGAACTGTAAACATACAGAAAGCAGACATGTGTTCTGAGTTGGGACCCCTGGGGTGCTGGCAAGTGTTCAACCAATGAAACCACAACAGAGAGGCCAGGCTTGGGTGTGTGTGTGTCTGAGTATGTATATTTTTGTGTGATTGGGGGGTTGCTTCACTGGGAGGGAGGCTTCTGTAACAGCAATTAATGGTACTAGTTTACAGACTCCTTATAGTACTTTACGGGCAGCATGTGTGTGTAATTCGATTAAAAGTTCAGGTTGATTTGTGGAAAGCGGCTGGACAATAACTCCTGAGTGACCCCAAAGAGACTTCAATAAAAAACGTATAGTTTTGGGTTTTTGTTGTCAGATGAGTAAGAATAGGGCAATGTTCACATTGCAGTTAAAAACAGCCCCAATCTGATATTTCCCCCTCAAGTCTTTCCAACAGAAACTAACTTGATTTTACATGACCATACATCTCTCTTTGTGGTCCTTGATCTAATACCTACCTTAAAGTGGTAATTGTGACTCTGGTACAGTTGTATTGGAGGTGTTTGACTGCATAATTATTTTTGAAAAGAAATGTAAAATGTTGCCTCCGTGCCAAAAAACAATGCAAATAAGGTTTAAAGTGGTGTATCAGGTGCAAAAAGTGATGAGTAAACAACGCAAGGTAAAGAGGAATGGTTTGATATGTAGGGAAAAAGAAGAAATGCTTTATTCCACTCTCTTGTCTGGCGTTAAATGAAGCCAGAAGCGGTTTAGCTTAGCTTAGCTTGGCGCAAAAGGCTGAAACACATTCATGCTGAAAACACGGAGAAACAGCTAGCCTGGCTCTGTCCAAAGGCAACAAAATCCACATTCTAGCCTACTAAAAGCTCACTAAGTATTTTGAAGATTATTTGTTTAATCTGTACGAAAAGTTTTAAAACTCAGGGTTGCGGTTTTACCAGCCTTTTGCTAAGCTAACTGGCTGTTAGCTGTAGCTTCATATTTATCATACAGGCATGAGATTGGTATGGATTGTTTCTTCAATTCATGTTGAATTATTCCTTTAAACTAGCAGTTCTGCACTGAGCACAACTGTAATTTCTGCAAAACAACTTGTCATTTAAGAATGCCAGGTGTTTATTTCTTATATGAATGTTGTTATTTGGCATTCAAGGTTTAGTTTGGGCTGATACAGAACGTAGCCATAAAAACATCATGTGAACAGCAGTAAATCAAAGCCGAGCAGTCCCGCAGTGTGCATGAGAAGGAAACATTGAGACATCAAATACCAGAGTTTTTGAGGAACCTGAAGATGATATCTTACTTTTTAAATTTGGCTCAGTTTATGTCTGTATGCTTTTGTGTATGAGTGTGGTTGAACATGTTGATGGTTTTAGTTGGAAACCTTGTATCTCCTCAAAGTTGACTTTGTGAGAGAGAATCTGTCTGAACTCACTAGGGAGCCAGTTAACTTGATGTTTTGCACTGCCTGTGTGCGTACCACAACAGAAAAACACGTCATTTTGTAACATTGAGCTGATAAATGTTTCTCTCTCTCGCGCTCTCTCTTTCCCCCATTAATACACTCTTTGGTGTGTTAGCTCACCTGACTCGTGAAAAGAGAGGTTTTACTGGCCCAGCTCAGCAGGCAAACTCTGGGCTCTGATACCAACCGGTGTGAAAGCGCCACATCTCAGACCCTCACTTAACTTTCCTCAAACAATGTGCTATTATAGAGTTTTCTCTGTACGGGTTATACTGCTAGAGCGCTGGCAGATTACAAAGTGTTCCGTCTCATTACTGTCCATATAAGCCTGCAGTCCTCGCCAGCACAAAGGAGTGATTGAGTGATAAGGGGAAAGAGATGGCCCGTAGATGCCCATGAGAGCCCTCACCTTGGCTGTTCTGGCCTCGATGAGGGCAGAGGTGATGTCATCATGGCTAGAGACACAGGGGTCGACCCCTCTGATAGGTGGGCATGCTGGGACAAAAGAGAGCAGCTGGGACACAAAGGCCCCATTTATTGAGAGTGAGACATGAGGCCAGAGCGGACTCCGTGGGTGGCACATGGTGTCATAGCTGCTGAAAAGGCCGGTGAGCAATTAATCATCTGATTCAAAAACTGAGCAAAGGGCTTATTATGTATGGTCAGTTTAGACAGCATCGACGGGGAGCCTTTCTGGGTTACACTTCTATTTGATCACACTGATCCGCCAAAATGTCTTTATCCCATAATATTGGGTCCAAGGAGGCTATATTTATCATTACGGTCAGGTCCAACGATTTGTGCAACATAATATGACACACTTACCCCTCATTAGAGATGAAGGGTCCTTTGTGGCAGCCTGACAATCATTAAAACTTCTACCCTGGCTTGGCTTGTTTACTCTGTGGTAATTACCAGGTGATTGTGTAGCCTGTGACCCACATTCAGAGTCAGGTCAGCCAAGACATGGGGGATAATTGACAATATTCAGAGAAGTGCACGTAGAGAAAGAGTGTTAGAGTGGATAGTCATTTGTTCCTGCCTCATTAGACTGTGTTAGAAGACAAGCTGGCTCACAGTATTCCTGAAGTGGAACAATACCTCTTTCCACTGTAAGACCAAAATGTGGGCTCTGGTGTGTAAATGTGTTTGAGAGTGGATATGGCAGCCTCATTCATCCATCTATGCATTCATTTATTCACTTGATGGTAATATGGAAAATAAATGAATAAACTTACAGTGTATATGCCTTTTAACGTGAGCTCATTTGACCCGATATAGCCTCTGAGGCATTTTTGGACCACATGGCTCTTCAGCTCCACCCATTTCACCTGTCCAAGTGAGTACAACACTCCTGGCAGCACTCCTACCATGACGAAAACAAGTGACTGACTCCGTAAAACAAACAAACACACACACACACACCGTCTCTCTCTCTCTTTCTCTCTCTCTCTCTCTCTCTCTCTCTCTGCCCCCCATCTTAAATCTTTCAACACATATTTTAGTGGTCCGGGGACAATTTCTATCATCATATAAAAAGTTAGCCCCCCACCGTTCATTGGCTGCAACCTCCCTTTTAATGAATGTATGAATATGTTGTTGCAAATCTGCTTATGCTATTCAATGTGTTTATTGTGCGATTATCTCCACAAAGCATACTGGCCACAACACAAGCAATAAAAGCTAATGCTAGACCAACCTGTGAAGCACTAATAAGGTGGCATGCCCCCAACATCCCTGAGGCGGCCAATGAATTTGGCAGTGCTCTCAAATTTCTGTCACATAAGGCACTGTGAGGTCTCGGCTACGCTATGTGAATCCGGGTCTGAACAAGGTAGACCTCGTGAGTAAAGTTGGAAGCAGACACAACTCTTTAGTTTTTCAAAGAACAGCTTGATGAAGCCTAAAATGTGGGACTCAAAGGACTGTCTGAAGAAAATAGAACCAGTCCTTGCAGGTGAGGGCCTGTAGAGGTAATTGTGAATTAAGCTGTGTAAAATGTTTGACTGATTGCAGCCACATGTAACACTTGTTTTTGGTTGCATCATGCACTTTTTAATTGTGAACCAGCTGCTTAGAATGAGTAAACCAATAGCACAAATACCTAAAAGTAACTATATTCAATTTTCATTTAACCAACAAGGTTTCATGTTGGAGTTATAAGAAGTCAGATTCTGAAGGGGAAATATCCAAACTCTTATTTGCGTCTGTGATTATCCAGCGCTCCTCAGACACATGTTGGACACTGTAAGCCTATGCATTAGTGAGCAATAATAACCCTTTAAAGCAGCTCATTAGAAAAGTGTTATTTGACATGTCTAGATTGGGGAGCAGTTTCTATACTTGCGCCTTGTGTGAAAACACCACTGGTGATAATTTAACAGCCTTATATAAGACTACCTGTCTATAAAGAATAGTGTTTTACTGTACTGATGAGTAGTGCCTTTAGTTTTTTTCCCGTTGTTTGGAAGGGTCTACTTTTTGATAGCGATATAAATAAATAAAGCACATGATATATTTAGAATAGTTGAGGTTAATTAGCCAGCTCTTGAATTAGTGGTTGGGTCCAGATCAAACCAACATGTCACAGATGCTTGTGAACCTCAGTGCCATGAGGTTACAATTCTAGGATGTTTTGGGCTATTTGTTGTTTACGATGTGTGTTCTACGGTTAGAGGGTAATTGATTGCTGTGATGGTGTGTGTTGGAACATGTTGTATTTTTCCGTAAGGCCAGCGGCTGAGAGGGGGCTGGGCTGCTGCAGCAGAGGAAAAGTTCTAGGACCATCCAACCTTAGCAGGAATTCCCAGAATTGCAGTTCCTAATTATGACATCCGCGGAGCAGAGGCCCAAAACCGCCCGCCCATCACCCCAACACCCATTACAAAGACACAGTTGCGTTAACACATGCACGCACAAACAAACATGTGCACACATTCCAATTACCCCTGTGCAAGCATCATCGCAGACAAGACACAAAAAGTGACAGGGAAATGGATGAAGTGCCTCAGAGCAGAAGCGAGCTTAAGATAAGAAGAGGATGGAGCTGTATGTCAGAGAATGGCTTGAAGTTGACAGGTCAGTCATTGCTATTTCCCCTTGTCTCTGCAGGCATTTGAAAGGTATGGCCCAGTTCCTGGAAGTCTTTGGGATTAAGTAATAGTTTTTTTTTAAAGGTGACGAAATACAGTGGTCCAATCCCAAAGTCTGGACTTGCAGACTCATGGACTTAGGTGTGTGTTCTTGTAAAATTCATAAGGGCTTAGGGTTGCCCCGATGTTGAATTTCAAAGGGTGTGAAGGCGTGAGTACATACTCACAGAGCCCTTTCCTTTAGTCTGCATCGATGCAGACTTCCCCAAAGGAAATTGTTGGTAAACGCATTGTGACCTTTACCGTGGAGACCATAGGGAAACACACGACAAGCAATCACGGAACGGACCTGTTGTCCAGCTTGTAAAACAAGAGTTTGAAAAAATCAGGCAATCGTGGAATCAGGCAAGCGTCTCCTGTGCCGTGGCCGTGTGTAAAGCAACACATTTAAAATGAACCGGCAACTGTCAGCAACCAAAGTAACATAAGATCTCCTGAAGCGCTGTCCCAATCCCATTTATACCTACTCTATCTGAGCCCATGTTGCCTCACACACTCAACCACTTAGAACATGAGATCAATTAAGTCTGCGAGTCTGTAGTCCTTAGTCCTCAAGGCTCAATTTGGGATTGGGCCATTAGGCTAATCTCAGTTGTCAGTATAATGCACACTGCACGCGGAATAATTTAAAGGCATCCATACATTTTCCTTACTTCAGTTTAACCTACAATAAGTAATATTATTGGCCACTTGGGGGAAGCAGAAACAAGCTCTCAACACAACACTAAGATATTATCACCTTTTAACTTGATATAGAGGACTTGTAGCAAACAGTTGACTATTTGCGCATCCATTTGAAGTTAGCATTCATTTGGAATCGTGTTTCTGCTCACCTTGACAAGTGCAAGTCCAGTATTCACTCTCATTTTAGCACTGTTTTTAGCCTCTACCAACTCTTGAGGGGAATATCTGCCTCATTGGCTGCTAAATGCTCCACTGTGTTCACCAGCGAGTCTGTCCGGCAGTCAGTCTGTCAGCAAGCAGTCTGTTTTTAGAGCTTCTTTGCTAAAAACAGCTGTGTTAAAGAAATAGAAGAAATAGGAAAAATATTAAAATCCCTTAAAGCCTCTTGTTCCCACATTTCCCATCCACATCAAGCAGTCTAGGGCTGGTTAACTGGGTTGTCAGCCTGGCCCCTTAATTTCATGTGCCAGAAGTGCTTTGGGACACAAATTCTCTGGTGTGAGTTGTGGGAGGTACGAACTGAGCATGGGTATTTCTTGTTTGCTCTGTACATTTTGTTCCTTGGGGAAATCTCGCTGATTAAGTGCTACTATTTTGACAATATGTCAACGGCTTGGCAGCTCTGTAAACAGCAGTGCTGACCAACATGTTCCCAACCTCATCCCAATGGCGTCTGAAAAAAAGGTTAGGAGACTGCTTATTTTAGTGCTGCTGTCAGACTGAAAAACTGTAATGAATCGTTTTAATTAAAACCCATGAAATGCCCTCTCTTTATTATTTTTTAATGCCTGTTCTGAATAAATCTCTGGTGTGAGCATCAGTGAGTTTGCATGAATTTTCTATGACACATCCTAAAATGCATATGTATGTTTCTTTATTTTTAGGATCGAGCCCCTGGCCAGACCACTCTGTGAGTCGCCGTGGGGATAGAAGGGCCCTTTATTAGAGATGGCACACAGGGTCCTTCATAAGGCCCACATGGGCACTTTATAACATCTGACATAAGCATTTGACAGTGTGGTTACCAATGCTTGTGGTTGATGCATGGCTGATGGAGTCCAATCTTATGGGGTTGGAAGGCTCGCTCTTTTTTTCTCCCCTCTCCACTGCCCTTCAACCAAGAGAAAGGGAGAAAGAAACAGACAGGGTAAATGTAAAAGTAAAACAAGGAGAAAGGAGAAAATCTAAATCTACTGATGCTGGACCATAAACACACAGAAGCAGTTGGATAAACACCACAAACTTCATATAAAAGCTCTGAGGGGGCTTTTGCTCATAAAAAAGCTACTAATCATTGTAAGCCAATGCTATATTAGCATCAGAGGTGTTGGCTGACTTTAATAATGTGTTATGAAAAGCAATTCCCAACGATGTGGGTGTTTTCTGATCCTGTGCCCCTATCGGCATCTTTGTTACTACTTTCCAGAAAGACAACTGACGGCCATCCATTTCTGGCCTGACAACTCTTTGGCTAAGGTTTGATCTGGTTTATCTCCTTGGTTAAGGTTAGGGGAAGATCATGTATTGGGTTAAAACAAGGGTAAGTGTCACCGCCATGCTAGCAGCACTGGGACAGCAGCACTGAACATAGCAGAGCTTTGAGTGAGATCTTAACATCAGCATGAAACAATGAACATGCTAACACAATGAAAATGACAATAAAATGCTGATGTCAAGCATTTTTACCATGCTCACCATCTTAAATTAGTGTTTTAGCAGAACATTTGCTAACTACCACTTAGTCTGGATCAAAGGAAATACATTTTCAGGATAATTGCCGGACGTCCCTCATCTTACACTCTGTGTGTGTTGCCGTTCTCAAGAAGAAGAAGAAGAAGAATAAGAAGAAGAAGAAGAAGAAGAAGAAGAAGAAGATTTGGATCATGTTACAAGGCAGGCCTGCTTAGTCTATTCGGGGAATGGTCTTTTAGATTTATTAAGTAAATCAGGGACGTTTTGGGACCAGTTGGAGAGTATTGCTATGGACAAAGAACACACGGCTAAACACTGGTAAGAGAACAGAATTACACTTACCCATTTATCCAGCTAGTTTGATTGAGCTCACTTTACTGTTTTGTGTCCACAGTTCATGTAATGTATGTGGCGTTTTTCTTTTTGGCGTTTTTCTAAAATTCCACCAAAACTAGTTCCTTCCGGAGACCATGTTGCTGAGCCACCGTCCGTTGCTGTGTCTGGAGCTTGGCCACCCAAGACGATTGGGAGTGGTTTAAAGAAATGCAAACAACCAATAGTGGTTATTTTCTCCTTTCCCTGAATGTATGTGTGGTGTAGCCAGACATTACTCCGCAGTGCTGTCAAGATAGGTCTGGCCATGCGAGACTAATTAGCACTAAACACAAACTATACAATAGACCACCAAAGGTATTGATGGTTACCCCCTACTGACCTTTAATGCAAGTACCAAATTTCATAACCAACTATCCAATAATTTAGTTTATCCAATAGAAATATCTTCAGCAAATATTTTGTCAATCTATCCAGGAGATGTTAAGATTATTCTTTAAATAACTGAAAGGTAAAATGATCACTAAGGTCAGATGGCTTTATCTTTTGGGGACCGTGAATGTCTGTAGAAAATGTCATGACAGTCCATCCTGTGTTTATTGAGTTGTTTCATTCTGGACCAAAGTGGTGGACTGACTGACCAATGGACTGGCATGTCCTTCTCTAGAGCCAATAATGTCTTGGTTAAGGTTAGAAACATATTGTGGTTTGGGTTTAAAAAACAACGTGGTTGAGTTGTAGTTAAGTTAAGGGGAGGGCCATGGTAAAAAAAACAACGTTGACAGCTGGCAGTAAAAGGGAAAGCAAACACCAGTTGCTTGTGTCACCCAAACATCCATTTAGACCTCTTCCCAAAGAACTTTTGCGGTACTTTAACAACATCACGCTACTTCCACCTTTGCTTCTGACAGGCAACAGTCATAATTCGCGCCGCCACACGAGGTCCATCTCAGAAAATCGTAAACATAGGTCATTTAAGGCATTTGAACAAACAACCAGTGCTGTAGTTTTCAGTGTCTATATTTACCCAGTGTCGTCCAGGTCAGGAATGTTAGATAACCTGCCACCAGTTTTCAGGCCATGCCTAAGTGTTTGGGTTTGAATCCGTATGTGTGAACATTCCTTGCATGGCCAAGCATCAGAGCTGAGTGCACAGAGGGGGGTCAGTGGAGTGCTTGAAGACCAACTCAGTGAACCCTGGAATCATCCTTCATCATTACCTCGTGCTGAAAGATCACAGTGAGAGAGAGAGAGAGAGAGGGAGAGAGAGAGGGAGAGAGAGAGAGGGAGAGAGAGAGGGAGCAGGCTGCCTTGCATCGTTAATGCACACACAGAACACACTTTTATCCAGCTCACAATCCCTGATCTAGCCCTTAAACCCTTACTTATCCGTTGCCTCACGGCACATTTTATTGAGTCATGTAATAAATCTGTTCTCTGTGTGGTTGGTTGGATTTCAAGGCAAAAATGTAAGGTATTTGTTTTGTCTGAATCTAGATTTCTTAACCTATTTCACACAGATTTTAAAGTCTCAAAATTCTGTTACATATTCACAGGGGTCCCAAAGGTTAAAACCAAAAAGCATTTCACAAAACAAAACAACCTTTTAGAAAACAAAACAGAATATCACAAAAGAAACTAACATTTCAGAAAACACACCAGCAAAGCAAGAAACAAAACGACATTTGGTGAGACCCAAACCGGAAAAGGTAGCTATTGGACAGTGATTCCTCATTGCTGATTGGATGCACTGGCTGTCAATGAACGGTAGTTCTTCTTCTTTTTCTCATGAAATTAAAGGACAATTCCGGCGCAAAATGATCCTAGGGGTTAATAACACATGGGTACTGACTCGACCGTTCTCTGGGATATGTTTTCATGCTAATCGAATGTGTCTCTAGCTTGAGACAAGCTAGCGACACACTAATAATTAGCTTATAAGGCAAGTCTTCGGGGCAATGGTAAAGTAAAAATAAATTGCTAATTTATACCACTAACAAGGCTCAAAATAGCACCACGCTTCCACGGTAGCATAATAAGGGTCCCTACATGCAAACCAAAGCATTGAGAACTTTGTAAGTGAACAGACAGTTTATCAAAAAGATAGTTTATGAAGACTCTACCATTCACGCATGCAGGCCGGCGCCATCTTGGGAAACAGTCATGACCAGTGAAACCATGAAAGCCCTGCTTGAGCTATGTTAGGCTACTGGTTACTGGATGCACAGTGTTCGTGGTCACATAGCACTTTTAGCAAATATTGTTAAACACCAGTGTTTTACCACAATGTGTTTCAACGATAAAACGTGAGACAATACTTTGGCTGAAGAGAAAGTTGGATGAGAGGCTATGATGAGTTGGGGTAACTGGGCATCTCCTTCATAAACCATCAGAATATGGAGTCATAACCGCCCAGTCTGATCTGTGTGCGGGTCTGTATGTGTGTAACGGCACTGCGCGCTGACTGATTTATCACCATATCAGTCCAGCTGGGTTCAGATGCTGCTGGGATTTAATGAACTGAAGCAGACACGTTTTATCCAATATAAAGCAGCTGTGGACAGCAAACACTGACTCACCTTCAATGTAGACTGCCTTACTGACTTTTGGTATGTCACGTTATTTTCTCTGCCGACTTGTGAGATGTTGTTTTGCTCTCTAAAACGTTTTTTGTGGGAAATGCTTTCTTGTTTAGACCTTCAGGGCCACTGTACATATTTATTCTGTTTTCAAGAGCTTTGAGTAAACTCAAAATAGATCCTTTTTATGTAATTAAAGCTCCTTATTTTTATCTAAATACAGTATGTCAAAGGTTCATGCATGCACATTTGACAAATCTCCTGTAACCCTGTTTCCATATTAAGCAACAACAAATAGCATCTCGACCCCAAGGTTAAGAACTCTGGCGTAAACATTTGAAGATCTGCTGCTCTTGTGCAACAAGTTGAAATAAACTGGCCCCGTAAGTTGTTGTAATGTTGATGTCTTCCTCCAGTATCAACCTCTTGTTTGGCTCTGAACTCTCTATCAAGGGAGACCACATGGCAGATTGAGACATTTTAAGGGTCCAGGGAGCCTCAGCGCAGCGAGGTGCAGCTTAGTTTTCATGACATTGCGATGGTGGGCGCCACTCATCTTCATGGTTGCAGATTCCAATCCCCAATCTGCTGATTACGCTGTCTTGGCCATCTCAGCGTGCATAATCATAGTGTGAATTGAAGTTGAGCGTTTATGGTGTGAGAAGCAGCCCGGGGTCTGAACATGGTTTTAGCGGAGTCTGTCACGGTAGGTTTGGTGAGAGAGGCAGACAATGGCTCCTCCGGTGCCTCTGCGGTTATATGCTTCTGTGGTCGGAGCTGGGCTTAAACCTACAGTATGTCTGTGGGCTAATGCTTCTGGTTAACAGCTAGCAAGCCTTTATGTGTTGTGGGTTAGATATAGCAGCTAACCCAAAGCCCAGCTTTTTTGTGAGACCTATGCTGGATGAAGGTTCTGTGTGAGTTCTTTGGTTTGGGTTAGAAGGGATTGGCCTGAGGAGCTGAGGATGTAGCAGACATGCACCGTGGTGTGAAGTATGTGGTAATTATTGTGTTCAGGACTACCATCTGTCAACTCTCCCCTTTTAGATATTTACTGGACCCGCATTCCTCCTGCTGGGTTGGTGGATGGGATATACTTTGTACCATATATGTGTGTGTAAGTCTGGTAAATGCATGCATGCAATGCCCAAACTGGTGCATATGGTGTGTACACCAGATTCTATGCCCCGGGCCATCTTCTATCATGATACCTTATTGTCCAATTCTTCTTCTCTCCCTCCCACTCCCTCTCTCTCTCTCCCTTTTCCTATTTTCTCGTGGTTTATGTCTCCTCTACAGATTCAGTTTGTCTTTTTGATTTATTTACATTTTTCAGAGACGCAGTTATTCATTGAGTTTACAAATATATCTTTGTCTGTTTATGTGTTGTGTGTATGTTACATTCCAAACATTCTCCCTGTAATTATGTGAAAAGAATTAGGTGCATTAGTTGTGTCTGTTTGCAGATTTATTGGGGGGGAGGGGGGGGGGACAAAATCCTTTTTGCATTTTTGGTTTGTGTAGTTAGGTGCGGTCTTCCAAAAAACGTAATAACAAAATCTGTCATGGTGTGGGTCGGGAAAGGGAAGTTTGGGGTTCCATGCTGGAGCTGCTGCCCCTGAAAACAAACCAAAAAAGTACAAAAGTACAGGAGAAATATGAACTCTCTTCTTAGTTCTTGTCAGAACACATGCTGCCGCATTCTGGATCAGCTTTAGCGACGCCGTCCCGCTGACGGGACCATTTTCTCCAATTAAGAGAAAATGTTTTCTCCACTCATAAATTGCAAGCACTAAATCTTCATAAACACGCTCATGTAGCACACCATTTGAAAGCTTAAAGTCTCATGATTGGAATAAGGCCACACACAAAGCATGAGACAACTTATTTATAGTTATAATCCCGTTATGAAGTAAATAAATACAGAAAGATACTGTGCCTCTAGTGTCTAAAGTGGAGTGAGCATCCATACCTTTTTCCTCGTGTCTTCATTCACAACAGTGAAGGATTGCCAAAAACATTTTTTCCTACATCGCCAACAACCCAAGGAATTACAATATCCAAATCGAGCTGCTCCCCTGACAATCTTGTAGTTTCTGGCCGAGTTTCAACAAAAAGAAAGCAAAACCGTTCATTATTTCTGGGTTTTGATCGTCTTTCTCTTCTCCCCCGGGTCTGCAACACTGTTACTCAGCACACCGGCAGATTCTGAGTCTAGACTAACCCGAGATGGCCCTAATAGAAACCAATCATGTTGCAGAGTTCAGGGAGGACCAACTTGGGAAAGATTGACAACTCTTTCTTCCAGTTACAACTAGATGTTATGAAACTGGCCTACCTGTTTAATCAATAAGAAGACAAATTGATTGATCCCAAACTTGACCAGAAAATTGTAACCCTGTGATGGCTGCAGCTTTCTCAAAGCAAAACTATGGCCTTCTTATTGCATTTCACCATTTCATCAATTTATAATTACTTATTTCTATAAATATACGTATATAGATATTTCAAGTATGTGTGTGATTGATGTGGATGCGTTTTTCTATTTGAGAAGTTTTGTATGTTGCATTTTTTTACTTAAAGGAAATGAGAAAAACTCCTAGACATATCCGTTGAAATAACTTCATAAAATATCTATGTTCTGAGTGTTGTTCTTATGATCTTTTTCTGTTTTAAGTTGAGACATGTGGCAAGGGTACTAGTTTTGTGTGTGGCCCATCTGGTATGTTCACAGTAGTGTTTTTTAATCATTTTACAGATGTGAATGAGAATAATTTTGACAATGTTACAAATGTGAAAACAAGTTGTTGGCTGTTCTTGAAGGTTTGTTTTAAGTTGCTGTTAAAGGATATATCCTAATCAAAAATAACCTCTAGATTTCTGACAGTAGTGCTGGGGGCCAGGGCAATACCATCCAGCAAAGATATATCCCTAGATATTGAAGTTTGGAGGTGTTTAGGGCCCAGCACAATAACTTCAGTTTTGTTTGAGTTTGACATCAGAAAAATATAGGTCATCCAAGATTTTATATCTTTAATGCATGCTCAAAGTTTAAATAACTGACTGGTGTTGTCAGGGTTGATTGTTAATAATATTAATATAGTGGGATTCCTTTATTGCCAACTAAATGTTCCAGTCTCTGTAACAGGATGGTATGGTAATAGTTTTGAATGCAGCACTAAGATTTAGTAAGACAAATACGGAGACAAGTCCTTTGCTGAAGCAGTTAGAAGGTTGTTAGTCATTTTCACCAGTGCCTTCTGGAGGATCTTGGAGAGAAAGGGGAGCTTAGATATAGGTCTGTAGTTTGCTAAAACCTCAGGATCGAGGGTGTTTTGTTTCAGAAAAGGTTTTATCACAGCTACTTTAAATGACTGCGGTACATAACCTGGTAATAAAGACATATTGATCATATCTAATAATAAAGTGTTAACCACAGGTAATGCTTCTTTAAGTAGCCTCGTTGGGATGAGGTCTAAGAGACAGGTATATGGCATAGCTAAATGTACCTTTAACATTAATTATTGCAGGTCTATGGCTTAGCTGAACATACTTTTAACATTAATTATTGCAGGTCTATAGGATAAAAGCAGTCTAAGTACATGTCAAATCTTGTTTTTCTTTCTAGTGGTCCTACATTTAAAGGTAAATTGTTTGAAGTTGAGGGCAAGAGGTAAGGAATTTTATAATTGTGATAATTTTGTCATTATAGACACTCATAATGTCAGAGAATAACAGAGAAGCACGTGGCACTGCACCTCTGATTACAGATATCAGACTTGGGTTGTCATGGTTTATGACCGATAAGCGACTCGGTCAGATTTCTTGATATGAGACCAACTCTGTCCAAAGTGGGATGAATGCCGTCTCGCCTAATCAGACCAGATTTCCCCAGAATGCCCTCCAGTTATCTACATAGCCCACATCATTAGCTGGGCACCACCCTGACAGCCAGCGGTGGGAGGATGACATGCAGCTGTACATGTCATCGCTGATCAGGTTTGGCAGGAGTCCAGAGAAAACTACTGAGGCCGACATTGTCTTTGCATATGCACTATGTGACATAACATTAATTTTAGTGATTTCCAATTTGCGTGATCGGGTATCATTACCACCCACGCAAAGTATGATCTTACTCCATTCACAATCATCTTTCCCAGCAGCTTTAAATAGGACTCCACATCGCCCGCTCTGGCCCCAGGGATTGTGACACTGCAGCCGCTAGAGCCGCCAACTTCACGTTTGGTAGTATAGAGCTCATAATAACCAGAGTTGGCTTCTCAGAGGGTGCATCACTGAGTGGGGAGAAACTGTTAGAAATGCTAAGATGTTGGTGGTTAGCCATAGGCTCTGTTTTAGCGTGACCGCTATCATGTGCACTCCCCAGTTTAGAGCTAGCACTATGCTTCTTTCGGACAGTCACCCACTTGCCCGGCTGCTCGGGCCTGCCAGGGGACTGCTAACAGAAGCTACAGTATGTTGGCCTGCACCAGCTACGAAAGCATTATTTTGATTCCATGGTGCGGAGCCGTGCCTCAAACTCACTAAACCTACAAGCCTCCAGAGCAGCAAATAAACTAAATTTTTTACATGGATCTTTATAACTAAAGGAGGCAGAGGAAGAGCTTAACATCTGACACACAGAGCAAGAGAGAGGATGACAGGGAGAGGAATTAGCCACTGCTAATGGCTAAGCTAAAGTAGCTAACAGCGTTTTAACAATTGTGAGATCAGCGAGGGAGTCGCAGTAAGAGAAGATAACTATAAGTGCTTGAGTATAACTAGTGTAGTTTGAATGCAACCCAGACATAAAGCAGAGTTAAGTACGTCTTCGCTGCGAGTAGCAAACTAACGTCCGTGACACAGGAGCACCGGAAGTGAGACAATACGCTTACCGTAAACGTCAGAATGTCAGGGATATGTCTATTATGTCCATTGAACCGCTCGTGTTTAACTTTTTCTTTGTTACTTTGGGGCTAAAAGAGAAACAGTGGTCCCAGTTTTAGGAGGGTGTAGCTTTAGTGGATTATTATAATCAGTTTAGCTTACAACAATACTATTTTACCTAGCTAAAGACCCCTGCAAAAGAAGATAATGCACAAGAGAGCCCTAAGGGACAAGAAGAAAGGCAAACAGGCACAGGGACAGGACGAAGGTCATGCAAGACAGGCAAGCATGAGGCTAGTATCGCTTTCCGGATGTCCTGCCTCAGTAGAGTTTGGAGATACATGATCACGCATAGCAACATTGGTCTGAGATGGTTTCTTAAAGTTCCAGACCGGGCTGAGTACCATCCCACAGGGTGAGGGGATGGTAGGCAGCGGCAGGGGATGAGACGTGCGGTGATGTCAGAGGAATGACTTATGCCTGACAGCTGCTCTTGGCAACATGCCAGACAGGGTGGTCAGTAAACATGGCACAGGTCTCCTGTAGCTTGTTTCGATGTTTGAAGTATGTACAGCAGGCGAGACCCGAGCAGTGGTCTTGGCTGTCATGGTTGGACCCTTAAAGGAGTCTGTGTTGTTATAGGAAGGGTCCCAAGCCACGGCATTAGCTCTTATTCCCCACAGCCACTCATGACAAACCAGCAGGCTTCAGATGTGGCTTTTCCACACACACAAGAGCAGAGTGGTTCAGACTAATATTTTATAGACCTGTAAAAACAGCACCATAAACAGAGGCTTCACTGATTAACACATGGGGGTCTTGTCCTCTCAAAGAGGCAATGATTTCTGTTTATGCAGCCATTGAAATTCTGTCATCATGATGCTGAGTGTTTAACCCCCACCTGAAAAAGGAGGTGTGTGATTCTTTGTATGTGAACTTAGAAGTATGTACAACCTGGCAGTAGGTGGCAGTAGCTTAGTCAGGAGTTGGGTTGGGAACCGGAGGGTCGCTGGTTCAAGTAGCAGTACCAAAGTAGTAAGAGTGTGTACTAATAGCTGGAGAAGAGTTTACTTCCACTGCCACGGTGCTCTTGAGCAAGACACTGAACCTCCCCTCAATGGCTCAGGGTGCCTGTTCACTCACTCTGACATCTCTCCATTAGTGCATGTTATTCAGGCCTGTGTGTAGTGTAGTGTGTCACAGAGTGTAAATTGTAATTTCCCCATAGGGGTTGCATGTCCGCAGCATTCGGCGTGGATGTAGTCTCCTTAGCACAGTGCCATCTCAGCCCTTACATCTTTCCTTGAAGGTCTGGCTTTCTCATGGCCATAAAGTTCATTTGTTGGCTGCGTTTCCAACTGGCTCCACTTTCAAAATAACACTTTGCTGAATCAAAAATTCCAGTTAAAAACAGTTCCCTGAAACACTGTATAATGGACTGTTCCCAGAATATGTTGTTCCTAGAAAACTGGGTGCTAAATCTCAAGAATGTATCTGAAACCAAAATGTGGGCCAAATGGTTTCCACAAAAGACAAACTTGGGCACAGCTTGACACCAATACTTTTTGGACTACCTAAGAGAAGAGAGGAGTAAGAGGAGAGTGTCTTATATCGTGTTGGTCATGATTTGGAGTGCTGAGATTATTAATCCTAAATCAGGGAGAATTCTCCCTTAGCAACCTTAACGGACAAGGTGGTGGGCACTGAGCACTAAGGCCAGCATTGTTTTCTGAGTTGCACACAGTACACAAAGACGCACACACACAAACGCACACAAAAACACACGCACACGCACGCGCACACATATACACATACACACAAACACACACACACACACACACACACACACACACACACACAAACACACACACAAAGCCTAGTATGAGTGCCACCACACATGAATGGAGATAAATGCAGTGAGTGCCTGAGGTTTCCAACGTGGCTGTGTTATATGAGTAAATGATTAATCCGCATAGTTGGACCCCGTCTCCTGTCCGCAATGGCATACTCCAAGGCCACACAGCTGGTACCAATTTGCATGCCCCCACCACATCGTGATCCAACTGCATGTGTTGCAATCATGGCTTATCTCTGCAGTAATTCACTCCTTCCTCTCAGGCTGAGGCTATTCTTGGCCTTTCTGCCTCTTTATTTTTAGTCACGGCTGCTTGTCTGGGTCATTGAAGTGGTCTTGATTTGGTGCGTCAGCTCAAAGCAAATGAGCCTGGGTACTAAAAATGTCATAAATCACCCTTGGGATGCATGCTTTAGTGTAGTCACAAACCCTCTGACCGACACAACAACTGCTTTGTGTGGTTTTGTTTCCCTTAAAAGCTGCCATTGTTACTATTCACCTGGATGTCGTGAAACCAAGTATGCATCTGTGTTATTTTTTGTTTTAGCTCTTTTGTGTGACTACTCAAGTTGGGGTGTTCATTTACATGTAAAAGTATGTGCATGTTTAACCCTGCCCCTCAGTTCATCAGGTTTAAATGGCATATTGTACAAAAGAATCTGGGCCCTATTAAAGCTTTGGCAAATGGAAACACTAATAAAAATAGCCTAAATCTTAATTTGAGCGTGTCGACATCAAAGTAGTCACTCAGGGGACATGTGCTGTATTTCCAGGCTGCGACAGACCCTAAAGTAACCTCACAGGAGGATGAATGGCCCCAGGGCTCCTCATTTGATGACCCCATTCACCGTTCTGCGGGAAATGAACTCATCTCCCCGTCCTGTGTGTATTGGCTCGTCCATGGGTTCCTGGATGGACTGAGAGCCACAGGGAACATAATAAGATTAACATAATGGAGTTAATTGATCAACTAAAGTTCAGTCAGGGGGTAAATGTGCTCACTCAGTTTGTTACTTGCTGATTACCTCACTCCATTCATCGCTTCATACCTGAATCTGAGCTCTCAGGTCACATCAGATAGTACTGACAGCTCCCTTTGTCTCATTCGGTTGCCTTTTCTTTGTTCAGCTCTCTTATTACTGTTGGGGTCATGGAAACCAATGGCAGATGGACAGTTAGCTCTGGGTCTTGATATGAATATAGATTAAACGTTTCTAAACATATTGAAGGAATAGTTTTGGTAATTTAAGATATTGGCTTGTTTGCTAGAATAGATTGATACCACTTTCCTATCTGTATGCTAAATATTATTCTACAGCAAGGAGATGGTTAGCTTTGCTTGGCATTCACACAGACTCTTTCTAAGCAGGAGTATTTCACCTGGATGGGCATGGTTTTGCAGCATGCAGCAGTGCACGCTAAGGCTGGGTTCACATAGCCTCAGGTGGTCTTCAGCAAATATGTATGAATGAATATGAATATTGTTTTTTATTATTGTTTCATGCATGCAATAAAATATGCCCATACAGGCTTACAAAACATCATTACCTATGGACAAGATCCCAAAGTAACGACATACCCTAAACAAATATACCTTCTAGTTTTGCCAAACTTTAGAAACAAAAGTAACCAACTCATACATATTACATTTAAATAACCACTCCAATTGGTCGTCACTCGAGCATCAAAACATTTCAAGATTTTGGACGGACATTTCATGTAAAATCTGTGTTCTTAATTCATCATAATATAAACAATACAGGAGAAAATTCCAGTTCTCAACTGAGCCAACGACCTTCTTATCAGAATTCTCAATAAATTTGCTGTAACATATAGTTCAGGACAAAAATAATGTTTGATTTGAATATAAGTTTGTACTTTTGGTTTTAGCAGAATGTCTTTTGACCATATTTTTTCAAATCTTCTGATTGCGTAAATGCTAAAAGTTTAATAATGATATATATAGTGCAATTCAACTTCTTCAAAAACATCATATATGTCATTGTGCTTTGGCCCAGAGAAACAAATTTTTATTAATCTTATTATCAGACATTTTAAGCAAATGATTCCATTAATTTCACAGTTTCTCATAATTGAACCAGGAATCCAACCCATATCACCCTGAACAGCCGAAATAGGAGCAATATTATGAACTCCTAAAAAATAGTGAGCAGCTCTATTCTGAACAGATTCTGCTGTTTTAGAGCTTTTAAAACTCTAATCCCAGATGCATAAGTTAATATGGGGCAAACGCATGCATCATAAAGATGTGCATAAATAGAGTGCCCAAGGTCTTTACATACTTCAAGTTTGTTAACAACAGACCCTAATGCTCTTCCAACTAAATTAGCAATGGTTTCAATAGCAGCTTCATAGGTTTAGAATTCATCAAGAGTAAAACCCAAATAGTTATACTCTGATGTATTCTCTAGTGATACAGTCCCAAAAGTGAACGTCTTCCTGCTTCTCTGGATATCCTTTTTTCCTGAAATAAATTATATGTGTTTTACTTTGATCTATTAATAACCTCCATCTATAGCACAGTTCTTTAACAGATTTAATATTGTTTGTAAGTCATCTTCTGATTCAGCAAGAAGAGCAATGTCATCAGCGTACAACAAAACACCCAAAGTGAAATCACTTAGATGTATGCCTTATTTAGATCCTTAATTCCAAGAGCTAAGTCATTTACATGAATTGTAAACAGAGTGGGAGAAAGAACATCACCTTGTTTAACACCTTAAGGAGTATGAAACCAACCAGTTTGTAGATGATTTACTTCTATACAAGCAACAGAGCAACTATAAAAGCATTTTAACACTTTATAAAACCTGCCATCTACGCCGGCTTCTATAAGCTTTAGACCAAGTAAATCTTTCTGAATCAAATCCCAAACCTTTTTGAAATCAACAGATTTACAGATTTCTAAATAGTTTTTCAGCCTAAAATTCAAAATGCTGGAATATAATTTGTACACTGTACTACGACGGCTGATTCCCCTATAACTGAGCAGCACTCTTGGGTCATCCTTAGATAATTTTGGGACGGGTTTAATAAATAGATTTATACCATGTAGAAGGAACAAGGCTGTTTTTCAACAAAAATTAAACGGAAAAGCACAAAACAAAAGTGAGGAATTTAACACCTCATTAGGAAGTCCCTCTACCCCTATAACAGTTCTCACTTCCTCCAACATAATATTTGAATTCAAAAATCCATTTGATGAAAACCCATCTTTGTCCATATTTATCTCTAACTCTTTAGATCAGATGCTTCTCTAAGGAAAAATCAGCAAAACCTTGCTACCACTGTAAAGGGACATGCTCTTTCCTATTTTCAAGAGTATCAGTACTTAGGTAACTTCCATAGATATTTTTTCTCACTCTCCTGGGACTGATTCTTTCCAAAACTGTTGTGGATTATTAGTTTTCAAATAACCAAATCCTCTCCAAGATGTTCTTTTACAGAATCTTAATTTTGTTTCAAAGGGGGTGTGTTTGCCTAGATTTGTCTTTCAGTTGTTGTCTGCTCAGAGTCACTACACAGAAAACATTTTGATTCAGTGGAGTTCCTTTTAATCTACAACTTTTTGAGATCGGCGTTCCAATATGGCTTAAAGCGCCTTCTTTTCTGATATTGATTAAAGTCTCTTGATTGGCATTCATCCATGTCCGTATTTAACAAATCATAAAGCTGTTCATACCATCTATCAACGTCATTATGTGTATTTGTGATTGTGCGTGTTTGGAGTTGTCTAATAAGCTTCAACAATGCAGAGCAACACATACCAGAGGGAACAATATGTTTGGGGAACCTTCTTGGTCTTTTGGTTTGAACTACAGAAATATTTCCATCATTTAGTTGAGCACCAACCTTGAATGTTAGCAACAATAGAAAAGGTCATTTATCTCCGATAAAATCAATACAAGAGGTCTTATTTTTATCCATAAGATCTGTGGAGTTAATTACTTTTAAATCAAGACTCCAGACAGTTATGAGGGGTTATTGTATAATCCACTACAGCGCTCCGTCTAAATTATATTGATGTAAAATTATCATGTTTTTCAGTTTTTCTCAATTGTTTACACACAAATACTGGTACTTGAGACACAATGACCACAACATGTAACTCAGTCACCAACCCCCTGAACCAATTCTGCCAAACTACAAGCACAATTCCTGCGCTACACTCAGACTGCTGTTCTAAAACACACTTTTTTCAAAACACTACACACAATTCTCTGCCTTTGGCACAATTTTCATGAAGAAAATCTCTTGTCTTCACAAGGAACACACTGCCATTCAAATATGCACACTGACCCATCACAAGGGCAAACACCCGTCACACAGCTTTACAGTTAGCAATCAGAGCTTTAGCATAAAACGGCAAAAGGTGAGCTCTTCTGTTTTGGAGGAATGGATGCCAACATTGGAAACAGAGTCAGAGCCAGAGGAGTGAGAGTAGTAGGAGGAGGTGGACGATGAAGAGGAAGAGGAAGAGAAAGGACTCTAATCTCTGATGGGCAAAGAGTACAGCAAGTACACTGTAGCATCCATCATCCCGAAATGAGAATAGGTAAGAAATCTACTCTCACTAGAATATTGCAGTACTGCACAGTATTGCTACGTTGAATTCCTTCACAGTATTTACAGTATTTTACAATTTGTTTGTCAGAACAACACAAGGTGGTTGGGAACGTCTTCTGTCTCTTTGACAGGAAACTGAACTCATGAATATGGTCCTAGAAAATAATGCCATACACAACACTACGGTAAATACAAAGAAAAACAATGACATATTTCTAAATATTGATAGGGTAAGGGTAATCAACACTGGTCCGTGTCTTGTGCAAAAATTATCTCAGGAGGAAGCCGGTCTATAGGGTGTCATTTGAACGCAGTTCAGAAAGAGACAAAGAATTGCGAAATTACTAACAAAAAAATTATATTTGGGACAACGTAAGTTTCCACAGGGCTGCTCTGGTTTGTAACTGGTTCACTGCCCCCCCCCCCCCCCAGGCTTTTAGTTGTTTATCTACCTCCATATTCTCCATTCCTCAATCCTATTGAGGATTTTTTTCTGCCTGGAGATAGAAAGTGTATGACCGAAATCCACAAATGCGTATACCTCTTCTCCGAGCTATGGAGAACGCATGTGGACATGTAGCAGCTGATGCTTTTCATGGCTGGAACGCCATGCTAGGGGATATTTCCCCCGCTGCTTGGCCTGGGAAAACATGTGATGTGGATGAGGTGCTGTGGCCAGACCACAACAGAAGGGAGGATGCATCATAGTGTTTTTTTGTGTTTTTTTACTGTAACTGTGTACAGTAAATTCTTCTGTTGTTTTGTATGTAGTGTATGTGCAACTTTGTGTTGGTTGGAAATGGGATCTACACTGTGTACATTGTTTTTGTGGGACAAATAAAATATATTTGTTACTATGTGTTTGTGTTTTCTGAGTATAAAAACAATATTCTCAAATATTTTCCAACACACTTATGTCTGTACTTTCTGTAATGTAACACTGAACAAAAAAGGCCTAAGTCATTCTAGTGAATGGAGAAGAAGTGGTTTCCATTCATCGTAGTGTTTTACATTGAGCACATCAGTGTTCAACTGGTTCTTATGAATGTCTTTTCATATGATGGTTTGTGTGTGTCATTTGAAAACAAAATACCATTTTGAGAAGAAAGAACGTTGTTTTGAATGTAAAGTTTAATTTTGCAGGAGAAATTAGGATTTTTGCCCATTGTGTGTGTGTTTTTTGATTTGTGTGTAGTGTTCTGAGAATATGAGGCATACTTTCAGAAAATGTGTGTAAACAATCGAGAAAAACTGTAATTCTACAATTTAGAATAAAGCTTTTACATTCCCTAAGAAAATCAAGAAAATTATCCATATCCTCAATTCAGTCCTCTTTATTACCAATGCGTCTATTAAATTCACCACATGTGTATATTGCATTTGAGTCAAATTAATACACTTCGGAAAGTAAATAACTGAAAAACGTGTTACAGTCTTTTCCTCTTGTAGATCCTTCTGGTGATAAATAACAGGAGAAAATCCCCAAACTGTACTGCAGATCTCAGTGTTGAAAACGCACTCCAATAATACCATCCATTGATTTGTCATAGGTCAATATTCATGAAGTTCATTTCTAAGCAAAACTCCAACTCATCCTGAGCCTTTTGGGGCTCTTATATGCCGATTTCTGTTATTTCCAAACCATGAGTGGTCAGTCAAATCAATTACGCTGTCACCTGATAGATGTGTTTCATTAAATGAAATAATATCTGGGTGAAGGGACTGCAAGAAACAGGTTCAGAGCTCACTGCTTGAAGTAATCCATCCATTTATGTTCCAGTGTACCAACAATAAACAAAAAGAGTCACTTGCGGCAAACAAGTTTGGCAGCCGCGTCTTAGCGTCTTCTTGATCCAGCAGCTCGGTCACCTGTCACACCTGATGCCTCCGGCGGATCTCACTTGATGAGCCTCCCATTACTAGACAAATACAAGTCCTTACCAGCAGGTAGTTCCTGTAGGAGCGTTTTGAAATTTAATTCCATGATACGATCGGCGTGGGACTTTACAGAGTGGACCTTTTTACTGCGGTTTGGATTTCAGGTTGTTCTTTCCACGCAACACAGCCACCTTCTCCTTTTCAGAAGCAAACGCAACTTTCCCCGCTCCAGGTCCTGAGCCTCTCGCTCCCAGTCTCTGCATTGCAACCGGTGTTAGAGTTTGTTCACAGGCACAGCCATCCAACAACAACTCTGTCACTTTTTCAGCCAAATCTTCATCTTCACTGTATGGCAGGCCCATGATAACTATGGACACATGAGGATCAAACTTGTTGGGAGAGCCTGAGTTGTTTAATTAAAGCTTTCGTTCCAGCTGGTCCAGGCGTGATTTTAGCGCACCAATTTCCAGGTTGATATTTTGTTGTATTTCTTTGACACATTTCTTAAATTCTCCTTTCAAAATATTTTATGGGATCCATACAGTCCTTCCACCTTACTGTTCAGCTGTTTTTCAATGTTATCCATCTTCACCTGGATCCCTTTCATGTCTTTCAGTAGCAGATTTGTTACCTAGTCATCCTCTTTTTCCAGCGCTCAGTTGCAATTGTTCAGCCATTTGAAACTTTTGTTAAACGATGTATCTTCCAAAAGTTAAATGAGTTAGAGTATGAGTTAGAAGTAACCCTGTTAGGTTTACAGTATTTTTTTTTGGGATACTCAGTAAATCAAAAGTTTGTCAAAGTTTGTCAGCGACATGTGTCTACGGCTAGCATCGGACGCTATCTCTCCTAAGTCCTCCCTTGAGGACGGATTCAACTTTTGGAGAAACACAACCCAACTCCATCCTGTGGTGGCCAACCACGTAACAGGCAGCAAGAGTCCCGTATTACTTGTGGGTAATTACAGATTACCCACAAATGTGCATACGTGAATCATACGTGAATACACCATTTTTAACCATAAATAGTCAATTCAAAGCACCTCGTGAATGCTGATAAGTATGTTTATGATCCTGGCAGTTGTTCTTTCATGACGCCGAATCATTACGACTGGCAAAGAAAAAGCTAAAAACCTCTAAGACGCTCGGGAATTGCTGCAAATCAAATTATAATTCCAGCCTGTTCTCACACAGTGTAGGTAAACCTGACTACAAGGGCATTACGGCACTGGGGGGCAGCTTTGATATATACCAGACCAACAGGTATGTGATAAGATTAACCTGAACAATATTATATCCAACCTAGTTTTAGTGGTAAAGTTGAAGAATATAATATTTATTTAAAAGGCTTGGAAGGGCCTGTATTTGGACCGGGATGGCACGGTTCTAAGGAGTCAGGCCATCTCCTCCTCCTGCGCTCCGTAGCGGACAATGTGACGGTGAGACAGCGCTGATTAAATATTACTGGATATTAATGAAAATAATAACGATTTTTCATTTAAGATTTGAGTTGAATTTTACAAGGTTTATGGTTTATTATCACTCAGTGCAAGCGCAAATAACACTGTTGGATTGATCTTCATGACAACGTGGATGATATGGAGAGAAACGTGTGTGAGACATCAATACTTGAAAATATTAAGAGCAATTGTTATTTCCACATTTACTTTCTGCAGTCAGACTTTATTTCACCACCTCACCATCTGCGTCGCCAATTCCCATCGTCTCCAAAATGTGCGTACGCATGGGTCAGTTTGCGTGGGAAGTGGCGTTCGCACATTTTCAGCCCTGTGTTGTGGTTACGCCCCATTTATAAATGAGACCCCAGGAGTTTGTGTAACAGCTGATTTTTTTCCTGCAACAAGCTCCAGGACAAAGCACAGTCGCTCCCTCTCTTTTCCCTCTTCCTCCCTTAAATGAAGCTGGTTGGAAATGTTGATATCATAAAAACAAGTGACGGAAAACACTACTACTTATGCTACATTAGGGGGTTAAAGAGCATGACAGGACTTCACACAATTTTGGCATTTAGGTGACACTCCCACACTGCCGCACAACCCTTCCGTGAATCGCCAGACTGTCTGATCTAGTGTAAATGCTGCCTTCTGCTTACACGTGATAAAAACGCTTTGCGCTGGCTGTGCTATTATTTTCCTATGTAGAGAGTGGTGTAAACTCAGAGGAAGGGCTACTTTTGGTGTGGTGCACCGCTCAAAGTTTAAATGATTTCAACTTTAACCTCGTTTCTGCTGACAATACCAGTGCAACCAATGAGATAAGGAGGTAACCAGAATCACTCTTCAAATGTGTTATCGTTTACAGGAAATACTCAGCAAGAAATTACGCAGATTGCACTGTGTTAAAGAGCCAGTTTGTGACTTGGTCATAAACAAACCGAGTATCATGCCGTTCCTTGACCTTGTCTGACAATTTCTGCATCGGCCGTTATCAAACATAGTTTTCTGAATCTAGACATCTCTCCAGGGTAAAGTTTGATAACCGATCCAACTGTTTCAGATGTTTGCATTCTCACATACAGCTCTGCCAAGTAATGTCTAGATAATTTGGGGTTTGCTGTGGATGTGTGAAAGAGGCTTTGATATTAGCCTTAGTCCGTGTACGTCACACCCTAAAAGTCCGGTCCTCACAGTGAAGTTGCAAAGTTCACTCAATTTCCAATTCAAACAAGAGCATATGCTACAGGTTACATTTTTCCAGGATAAACTTCTGCAATATTGCCCCGTCATCACTTTCATACATCTGTAGGGAGATTATATTGGGATTGAAAAGAAGCCCGGTCTCCGTCTTTCTACAGCATTGCTGCAGCTCTGAAACAATAAAATGTGGAATACAGGTTGAGGATAGAGAGAGTAAGAGTTAGGGGAATGGCCAAAATAATGACCAATTCTCATACAGAAGCCAAGGAACGCTGACAAAGGCTGAGGAAGAGAAAGGGTTAGAAAGAATGAGAGATGAACTAAGGTAACAAAGGTAACGTAAGGTATCTGTGTTCCCTCGTTAAAATGTCTCCACAGGATGAACCTTATCCTCAGCTTGGGGAGAAACTACAATCTTCTAAAAGGCTCCAGCACAAAATTAGCTAAATAACGTGTGTGTGTATGCATGCGCAAGTGTGGGTTTTTGCAGTATGTGTGTGAAAATGTGAGCGAGCGGAGACAAAGAATGGTAAAGCAAAGACAGAGAGTGAAGCTGAGAGAGGGTTCCTCAAGGTAGCTCCTGTTGTGGCAGATAAGCAGCCCTCGGCTATTCAGGGATTGGCCAAGATGCCATTTTTATTCTCAGAGTTACTTCTAGGATTACATTTATTTGAGGCATATTTGGATAATTTGGAAGGTTGGTGGAGGTGACGTGCTAACAGACACTTGAGTGAGACAAAATTCTTCACTTATGCATTATATGATTATAGTGGCATTGATCATTATGTGAATTTGGAACCATAATGGCTAATAGGTACAGTATGTAATAATAAGTATAATTATGGCTTTCAAAATGTCCTTCCTATTAACTTATTGATTCTTTATCATGTCAGTAACATGCCATGGTTGTAAAACAATCTACTCTTGATAAATTGTAAATGAATGTATTTGGTTCAGAAGCTATGCAGCTTTTGTATAGAAGGAAAGGGATTTAACGAGCAGACGTACATTTATTATGAATCTAGCTAAACAGACAAAGTTGTGCTAGAAAAGGATAGACATCGGCCAAAGGAATTTTTCATACCTGGGAGTCCACAATGTATAGGCGGATTAATGAAGCGTTAAAGTAGTCCCACAGTGTGGGAAATATGCTTACTCGCTTTCTTGTTGAGCGTTAGATGAAAACGCTGTAACTACTCTCATTTCTGTGTGTTAGCAATAAAGCTGAGGCCAGGAAGTGATTAGCTTAGCTTAGCTTAGCATAAAGACAGAAAACAGGGGCAAACAGCTAGCCTGGCTCTGTGAAATCTTGTCGTCACCATGAGGTTATCAGGCAATCAGCAGGACTCATATAGGAAGTCACTGGGTCTAGCTGCTGCTTGCCAGGGCTGTGTCTGAAATCATGCCCTATTTATTATCTAGTTAGTCTGGATCAACAGAAGTACATTTCAAGGATAATTCCCGGATACCATGCCAGATAATTGGCATGGTGTTATTTCAGTTAGCCTAGTAGCTGGTTTGATTTACATTGAGAGATGATGATAAGGAAAGTTCCCCATGCCTATCACTAGGTATGGTGAAGGGTATGTGAAGATATGGGGTTATTTTAATTCTAAAGGCCAAGGGAACTTTATCAGGATACATAGTACCCTGGATCTATGAAATAACTGTCTTTAGTAAAGAAAATCTGCCTGCCTCTATGGGAATTTAACATAGGGATGTATACTTGCCCCCTATATTTGAGAAAGAACGTTTTCACGATACATTATTGATTCACAAAGAAAATTGGTGTCTTAAAGGTTTAGTTTTTCCTAATATCTTAAAATTAAGATGTTTTTTTATTCCTCTTTTTTGTCAACTTTAGCATGGGTTTGTAAACTTATTAGAACAGCTGTATGGAATGCTTTTTTAGTGCGCTGCAAATGACCCACCAAAAGAAGTTTCTTCATGGACAGTCGACTGTCCATTACCAGTTTTCACCTCTTGTTTCTAGGCTATTGAGCAGAAAGGGAGAGAGTATAGTATATTTATTTGGATTTATTTATGTTGGATATCTGTTGTATTCGTTTTGTTTTTCTTAAATGTAAATGTAGATTGCGTTCTCATGTCATACATCTTGAAATGGTTCTTTAATAAAACATACTTGACAAAAAAAAAAAAAAAAAGGATCCAATTTAAAACCTAGTTTTGGTCCTAAATTATTACACCTGTGTGTGACTGGCTTGGACCTCTTGGGGCATTGTGTGTGTGTGTGTGTTTGAAGGGTTGCATGCTGCCAACACTAGTTCTTCCTACATCTGGCCAAGCACAACACTGGCATGGTAGCAAAATGGCCATAACTAAAGCCTGGCAGCAGCATCGGAGAAGAGCTGAGGCCAAGCTGAGGCAGCAAGAATCAAGTATATGCAAAAAGAGAAAAAGGGTTACACCCTCACATCTGCCATACAATCCACAGTGCCACAAACTTGACTGACAAATAAGCATCTCAATCTAGTAGACATTAACATAATTAAAACATTAATCAAGGTACCTTTACAGCAACTGATGATATGATGACACCAGATTCAGGCACATATCTGTCCAATAAAGTCTAATCTTTCAAGAAAAAAAATGTGCGGTGATAGAGGCATCTGCTAAAGACAGCTAAATGTAAATTGGGAGAAGCAGAGGACCCAGACTGCTGGTTTTGGCCTCTTGCTCAGCACTGGCAGCGATATTAAATCATATCGCAGTTGGCACTATTCAAAATGAGGCATTGAAATCTTTCTTGTATGTTTTAATGACATTTGTACATTTCTTCTAGGTGCACCATAACTATTTAATTGTTAGGAAAAAGAAGCACTGATAGATATTATTTATCAAATCCAGTTTTTCCATCATTCATCACAGGGGCAGGGGTAATTGTGGAGGTTAAAGCCTATGGAACATTCCACAGAAGGATTAATGATGGGGGTGGATAGAGTCGGTATCTCTCCTGTGCTGGACCGAGCCTTCAAACTGTCCTCCATTAAAGCATGTGTTCTGATGAGTGATTCAGTGTGTCTATATTGGGCAGGAACTAGAAACAGTGACATGAAAATGCAGTTGGCAGCAGCTTCACAAATCCCACATCAGGCCCAGGGAAACCATAATCACTACCTTCGTTTTTCAGCCTTGTTTATTTCAGAGGCTGGGGTTACAATTAAGACAATTTGCCTTGCAATTACTGTGTTAAAAATAATAAAACAATTTCGGCCTACCTAAAATACCTGCATTTTGTGTAATGATTCAGGGCGTGCAAATTGAAATTGCAATGTTTGGACATTGTCAGGGGAGCTGCGCGAAGCTGGCAGAGGGATAGAACTATGTTTATCTGGATGTTTGTCTAATCCTGGATTGCTAGTACTTTGTCTGAATGCAGCCAAACCCTGGTCACATTTTCTGCCTGACCTTCACCGGATAATTTTAGCTGCGTGGATGTACAATGTCATGATTTACTGCAAGGATTAGTTTTTCAACAGCCACAACGTAACTAAGGAACATCTCCCGAGGGCCAGTAAGCAAATTCCCCTGTCAGTAACCCCTCCCCGCTCTGAACATCCTCCCACATGATCCCTACCATACCACTTACCCTAATTTTCCCAACCCAATAAAGTCACCCAGCTCAGCCACTCTCCTTCCCAGAAGAGTAGTAGTGTTTTGCCATTGAGGACGAGCTAGCATGATGGCGCTAGCATGTTACAGTTAGCCACCTTGTCTTGGCTAGAGACGTAGAAAGACGTGCAGATTTTGAACAGCTCACCCGGAGACTGAAGGTGGAGGACATTCAGAAACCTGTATCTTACTCAAAACAGCATGGATAATTTTTTTCTTCCAAGTTTGTATGTGTGTGGAAGCACAAGAGACACAAAATAGCACCCCAAATCCCAGAAAAAGTTATTCTTTTCATAATATGGGCACTTCAAGGACGGAGCTGCGGAGAATGACATGGCTAAACCAATGTCTCTATGGTTTTAATGGCACTGCGCTAAGCTAGACACTAATGAGAGAAAGTCGTTGATTTTAAATCCTTCTGACGTGGGTCATTCAGCTGAGTTTTGCTGGCCTGTAAACAAGGACTTCTGGATACTCCTGCTGTTAATATGCGTGCATGAAAATCAGCACTTCCCCTTAAACTACCAGCTAACGCGAGCGCCAGCTCGCTAGTTTGGTTAACGAGGTCCTACCGAACACTGAACAACAAGACACTTCTAGGTGGCCACAATTTTCCAATCAACTTTGATGAAGTGAAAACACATAGTAAGAGGGTCAAAGTTAAAATGAACATTAACAGCACCTGGCCATGGTTAGCATAGCCAAGCCTCTGTCATGATTGACAGGTCAGCGTGCAGCCACGCCCCAAAGCATGCCCCACTTTATCATCAATTTTTAAATAAATGGGACCTTATTTACTAAATGACCATGAAAAAGACTTCAAATTAGCAATTGAGACAATAAACTGTTTATGAAAATGTTCACTTAGTTCATAAATAGAGAGAGAAGTAGGGTCATTTCCCCATATGCTATAGAAACTGAATTATTTTTGGAACATTAACATATTATCCATGTGTATGAAGTTGTTATGGTGAACATGTTAGCAAACATCTCATTTACACATCCAGCAGACACAAAGCAAGACTACCGTCCATGTGGATTTATGATTCTGGACACCTGACTAACGCAAACCTAATATATTCACTCTCCTTTCAGCTCTGTCTTTGGTCTCTACTCATTCCTGAGGGAAATAGCTGTCTCTTAGAATACTAAATGCTCCACTATGTGCACCTCAGCTGCTTATTAACTTTGTCGGTCAGCTGTTTGGATTTGGGCCGATACTGTACAGTGGGTTCATTAGAGCATTTTCACAGAAAACATCTGACTGCTAGGACAGAAAACATGGGTTGATGAGAGGGTTGAGTGTTCAAAAGTATAAATTTGTCACTACGAGCAAACCATTACGGCTGAGTAAATTACGATAAATTACATTATGTTCATTTATGCACAAAGATGTTTATCATGTTATTCATACAAATCTTTACAACCCTTTGTAACTTTACTTTATTTCCATGCTTTCCTTCAGTCTCAGCATTTGTATCTCTGCACTGCCCTTTACTATTACACTGACACATCTGACCACCACATTCCTTCCCTACAGGCCTCAGTATTTTTCAGGCCTAAATCTAATCTAGTCTTGTAACAATTGTAAGACTTTTGGCACCAATGAGCACCACGGCGTGTGTGCGAAAGCGGCACGGATATGGATGTCAGTGTTTCATGTTTTTGATCCAATTGTTGTGGAATCTTGTTCAGACTGTGACACATGTGCTGTTAAAAAGAGAAATAGCGAGCCCATAAAAGTTGTGCGTCACATCCCACGCAATGCAGGCTGTATAGGCACGAGGTTTGGCTGTGCCGTGCGGGGGAGAGCTCTCAGTGCACGGAAAGCTCTGTGCTGCAGGCCTACATGCACTAATTAGACCTGATATACAGCCTGATGTGGGCTGATTGAAAGCAGGCTCATCTAACTCAGGACAGGGTCCTGTTGCACTGCTGTGGAACCCCGGAGGGTGTCATTTTGTTTCCAGGCGCTTATCTAAGGTCAGTTTCATGGTCTGTAGACAAATTTCTTCGGTTGGGATTTAAAGAGGGTAAACTGATCCGGATCTATGGGTATTATGTACCAACTTATTGACGGTGTAAAAGGATGTGGTGGTTTGTGCTCTTGCAGGGCTCTGCAGCTCACAACCAACTGTCCATGTGGCGAAAGCTCCAGCTTCACACAGACATGACTTGCATGCACCAGACAGCACAGGCTATGGCACCATGCCAACTATGCCAGGTACTCCCTCGGTGCCTCTTGCAGCATGCACCCTGTGTTGGATGTGCTTGTCTATAATGTCTTGCTTGAGGAATGATAACAGAGAAACACTAAGCTGTCAACTCTTATGTTCCATCTGTCTCTCTCTATTTTGTGGAGTTCTCATACAGTTTTTATCCACCCTGACCAACAAGATCATTCTTAAACGCAGTCCTGCCATCGTAGGGGCGGGTCAAAGGGTACAGGTGACCCCAGCCCAAGGCCTAGGGGTGGGAGAAGATATAAGCCTTAAATGGCTGACTAACTAAGTCTTAATGCCTCACCAAAAATCAGCATTTGCCCAATTTGCCCCAAAGGTGGTGAAATTCCATTAGGAATGTTAGATAAGTTTAGATGCAAGGCTCTATTTTCACAATAGCAGGTCTATTCAACGGATTGCAGCTCAGACCAATAGCATGTAGAGAACAGAAATCCTTGTGATTTTACAGCTGGTTTGCAATTGCAGAGTAATTATGGATTAAGAAAACATATTGTGTCAATGAAATAATGGCAGTACATTGACAAATACCATTTTAGCAGCCCAACACCTGGTGAAAGACCAATTGTTAGGTTTAACAGCATGCCAGCTTAAAAAGAACACTAGTTTAATTTTTCCAACATTTGTCTTTGGCATGATGAGGATGGAGCTTAAACAAATTGTGTTCCAATAACTCAATGACCCAGAGGTGATTTGACTTTCCTTCAACTCACACACTATTAGTCAAAATATCACATTTCTATTTCTTCTGTGAGTACTGTATGTACAATCACTGAGTGCCCAGCAGAGTGGTTGACTTGGCTGAGGCTAGCAACTTAATAACAGACTGCAGGTTTTAATTGCTAATCATGCACAATGCTAATACTGGCACAATACATTGCAGACGGGTGTTACTATACAGGTGGGACAGCCAGCCGACCTGACAACTACAATGGCTCGACAGTTTGGGCACACCAGGTAAAGAATTGTATTAATGTGCATAAAGAAGCAAAGAAAAGATGGAAAAAAAACTCCAAAAGGCATCAAATGACAGATTAGACATTTGTATAATTTGTAACAAAAAGGAAGATTTTATTTCCATCATTTACACTTTCAAATAACAGAAAACAAAAAATGGTGAGGCCATGGTTCTCAGCAGGAAACCGATGGAGTGCTTTCTTCGGGTAGGGGGTGAGTCCTTACCCCAAGTGAAGGAGTTTAAGTACCTTGGGGTCTTGTTCGCGAGTGAGGGGACAATGGAGCGTGAGGTTGGTCGGAGGATCGGAGCAGCTGGTGCGGTATTACATTCCGTATATCGCACCGTTGTGACGAAAAGGGAGCTGAGCCAGAAGGCAAAGCTCTCGATCTACCGGGCAATTTTCGTTCCTACCCTCACCTATGGTCATGAAGGCTGGGTCATGACCGAAAGAACGAGATCCAGGGTACAAGCGGCCGAAATGGGTTTCCTGTTCCCTGTGCCACTGGCTGCAATGCAACCCCAAACCATGATTGATCCCCCCCGTGCTTAACAGTTGGACAGAGGTTCTTTTTTATTAAATTGTGTGCCCTTTCTTCTCCAAACGTACCTTTGCTTATTCCAGCCAAAAAGTTCTATTTTAACCTCATTGGTCCACAGAACTTGTTTCCACAATGCATCGGGCACGTCTATTTGTTCATTTGCAAACTTCAAACGCTGATTTTTGTGGTGAGGACGTAGTAGAGGTTTTCTTCTGATGGCTCTTCAATGAAGACCATATTTGTACAAGTAACTCTTTATAGTGGAATATTGTAACACAACTCCAGTGTCTGCCAGGTCTTTCTGGATCGAACGTGGGTTTTGACTTGCTGTTCTCCCAATCCTGCAAGCTGTTCTGTCTGATATTATTCTTGGTCTTCCAGAGCTTGCTTTAACATCCACTGTTCCTGATGACTGCCATTTCTTAATTACATTCCGAACAGAGGATATTGGCATCTGAAAACGCTTTGCTATGTTCTTATAGCCTTCTCCTGCTTTGTGAGCGTCAACTATTTTCAGTTTCAGTTTTCTAGACAACTGCTTAGAAGAACCCATGATGCTGATTGTTGGGGCAAGGTCAGATAAGTCTGGGCATTTAAACCTTAGATTGACATCACCTGGTCTTTCCAGATGATGATTGAGAACAATCCATGACACTGTCAGGTCTCAACTTTCCAAAGGGGGCGGTGCATGCTGGAAACTCTGCAGGGTACCCAAACTTTTGCAGATTCCATGTTTTTGTTTTCTGTTATTTTGAAAGTGTAAATTATTGAAATAAAATCTAACTTTTTGTTACATATTATACAAATGTGTAATCTGTCATTTGATGCCATTTGGAGATTTTTCCATCTTTTCTTGGCATCTTCAGGCACAACAAATTTTTACCTGGGGTGCAAACTTTCGAGCCCCACTGTAGTACATGATGAATGTTCAGAAGAGTCCAAGCTGCATTCAGTTAACTACTAAACAGATTTGTGTATTCAATTCTTTTAACAACATACATATAACAGTCTTTAACATCAACCTTTGCTAATGGGACTCTGTCTCTGTTAAAGCTATGTTTGGGTTTTAGGGAATAGCAGCTGGCTCCGTCCAAAAGTAACACAATCTGACTAGCTGGCCTTCTTAATCTCATTAATTAACATGTTTTATCTAGTTTGTTGAATCTGGACAAAAATTGAAGCGTAAAAGCAAGTTAGGTTTTACAGGCGGTTATGGACTCTATGTTGAGTAGGTACAGTGACTCAGCAACTCGTTTTTACACATACTTTTTCTACACATGAGATACAATGTGTAAGTGAGCTTTGTATAGTTAATATTACACAACTTCAGCCCTGATTTTTGATTCGCCCACAGTTTTTGGAGCTCCCGAACAAAAGCCCCAGATCAGAGTCAAATCGGCATTGACTCTGCATTCACAAATCGGCGCTCTAGCACTAAGTGTGGACTCATCAAAGACCTGAGTCGAGAAGTTTGCCAATAAATCTAAGACGCACCCCAGTTCTAGCAGGTTAAAAATTTGGACCTAAAGCCAACGGGAGCGCAAGACACAGGTTGAGGGGAAACCTGGTTGAGGGTTTGCCTGTAACAATAGGAACTCTACAATATGTGTTGCATTTGCAACACAAATAAAAGTTGTTGTTGCATCTACAGGAAACTAAATTGTAAAGACGTATGGAAAACATGGATTTATATTTTTTGAACACATGCCAATGCCAACATCAACCAGCACGACTACAAAGACAGTTCCGTGGATTGCTTTAACAAAAATGACTCTCGTGCATGGTATTTCGTCATCTTTTTTGTCGCTTCTCATTTGTTTCTGTGATAAAAAACGAAGCGTTGGAAACCAGACATATACAATGGGGCTTTCTCCTGGTGAAAGATCTTGTAGTGTGTGAGCCCCTGTCGTCGGCCCGTCAGGTAATGTGAAAACCACAAAGAGAGAGTCCCAATTACAGGAGAGCAAGCTGTGTGGTGTGAACAATACAGGCTTTGAACATTGTGTGGTGCAAACATGGCTTAACAGGCACTGGTAGTCATATTTTTTTACCTTCGGACGGAGCCATTTCAATTGTGCATTGCATTGTGGGACAATAGTGTCCAGTATTACTATCAAAGACCCCTTTCATAAATGTCATAGTTTCAGCTGCATTTATAATCTTTCATGCAGTCATACAGCAACGACAGAATAGCCGGCCCTGTTTCAGCTGCCATTCTAAAAGTTTCCACCACAAATTATGTTTTCATCTCATTATCTCTGCACTTTAAAAAAAATTTAACGTTTTAACTCTCTTTCGGATTTCATACGGAAAGACGCGTGAGCCAACTTAGAAAGACACAAGTCTGGTGTCAGAGTGTGCTGATTCAGCTATTTTTCATCACACTGGGCTTGAAAAAGAGCAGGCTCTCTTACTGTCAGAGGATAAATGCGGGAGAGATGCATGATGGTGGGGACGTTGGTTTGTCCCGAGATTTAGCCACCAGTTGGAACTTCTCACAGCGGCACTGATTCACTTATACAAGTAATTTCAGTAGCGTCAGCTGCAGCCAACAGTAATGATGAGTTTCAGTATGCCAACCACATGGTGGACGCTGCCTCCTCAGACCTCAGACTGTCTGCACAGAGATACACCTTGCTGTTTGGGAATACAGGAGTGTGCCAGAAAAGCAGCCAGCCATTTCAAACTGACCCTCTTTTCTTTCTGCACATGTATGGACAAATGTACGTACGTGCCCCCACAGTGCATTTGGAAAGATGTTTATGGACACTGGGCGCGTTACTGCTTTAACCCACAAGTGACCCAATTTGCAAACATTTTTTAAAGTTGATTGTGTTTGTGTTGATTTACTTTTCAATGTTACTCTTCATCCAGCTCTCTTCTTCCTGTCTCTCTCCTCCTCCTCCTCCATCCTTTTTCTGTCTCCCACTTAAAGCTGCTTCTCCTCTCTGTTGACAGCTTTGCTCTGATGAAAAAAAAGAAGAATTACTGAGTAAAAGGGAAAAAGAGAGAGCAAATAACAGCTCTTAGAATGTTTGGATTGTGAAACCAGAACATTAGTACAAACCATAATGGCTGGCCCAGAGAGCCCAGCGCCTCTCCAGAACTTCACTCTCAAAGGCAATGATGTAACGCCAGCCATTTCACATGAAGCATTCGCTTGTTGCACTCCTCAAAGTCTATTTATACCTTCTTCGTCTACTCAAAATAAAGCAGCCTATGTTAGGCTGATGCCCTTTAAATAGCCTGTTTGTTTAAGCTGAGGGAATTACAATACAGAAAAGAAAAACTTGAATCGTTTAGTGCAAAATACAAAGAAATTGATTTATCATAAAAATTATGAAAAAAATAATTTTATGTCTGAGTGCCTTGGCTGTTAGTGATGATGTCCTGCGCGCAGATATTGATAAATGACTAAACTCATGGACATAAAGTGAAGGTGACTCACTCAACTGGCAGGTACAACCTGCTGCACTGTTAAGGAGAGATAATTTGAATATAAAAGCAATGTGTGTGTGTGTGTGTGTGCGCGTGTGTGTGTGGCACGTGTGTTTGTGGTGCCAACCAGGCCTCGGTGTATACTATGCAGCAGAATAAACAAGTCTGTCTGTGTTTGCAGCCTGTAATTAAAGCCGTAAAAGTGCACACGCATGCAGTTACAGCACACATCATGGCCTTCAGCGGCTCTGTTTCCCCCAGCATGGGCTTGACAACAGCTGACCTAACCAAACCACCTATTTCAAATTTCTCGGCACATACACACATCACATATATACACATAAAAAATATAGTATAAGAAATCAAACTCCACAGGTGTGGGCCACTTGGCTTGCTTTGATTGGAGTAGAATGTGCAGCATAGGGTAAATGATGCGTAACAACGCATTTTGCAGTCTTGCTTCGTCAAAGCTGGATTCACAGATTCACTGCAGGGAGATTTGATTGTATTGGCTTATTCCAAAGTGTAATCAGACCTCCCAATGGCTCCACTACCACCTCAGCCACAAAAATAACCTAGACATGAGAAAAGACTGCCTCATGCTGAATGATGCCAGCGTTCGGCTAGGAGGTGGACATACTCCAGCAGCCCATAATCTACCTCATATCACCTCCCAGCTCAAAGATGACAGCTACCTGTGCTCTGTGGAGGTTTCATCCTGATGGGCATCCAAAAGAGTTGTGAGGCCAAATCATCACATTTTCCAACACAAATGTGACATTTTGTTGGGATTTAATGGTCAATCATTGCATCTATAGCGGGTTACTCTGTGCTAGGCATGCCTGCTATAAATCCAGATCTACATTCCACAGAATGTGCAATATAAACTGTTCACGCTGTGAGATGTATATACTATGTGTTCCCACAAGTGGAAGAATGTAAATGTTGACATTAGACTTGTATGTGTGTCCAATAGCTGTGAGTGTGCATCTGTGCATGTAGGCACATGCACATGTCTGTGTGCAAGTCTGTGGGTACACACAAGTGAGCTTGAAAAACTCTCCATTACAGTTTCTGACCAGATTTTGCCCTCTGCTGGTACAACTTTGGCAGCACTGCTTTTGCATCTCCCCTGGACAAGTGAAAAGCATCACTAACAGCTGCAGACTACAGACTTTGAAATTAAGAAATATTCTCAAAATATAAACTTTTGTGCACATTTTGTTTGCATAAATTTGCAGATTTTATAGCAACATTGATGCAAAAGACCCTGCGGGTAGTAGCACTGAATGGAGGGTTGTTTGAGGACTAAACAAATGAACACTTCCCCATTTAGTTGTGTGTGTGTACCCATGCATATATGTATGTTTGTGTCTGTGTGTGTGTGCCCATGCATATATGTACATCCGTATGTGTGTCAGTCACCGAACAGATCGCCTTGGAGCCAGTGATGGTCCAGAAGTCCCACGCATTTCCCATGCTCACTCGCACCAAGCAGAGAGTTCCACCACACTCTCTCTCACTCTTCCCTCTCTCGTTTTCACCCTGTCATGTCCTCTCCCTTCTCTTTTTCATTCACTCGCTCTCGTCGTCACTGGTGCAATCATCATCCCACTTTGATTTCATCTGATTTTCAGCCTGACCTCATCTCTGGAGGAGGATAATTACCAAATGAGGACACCGTGTTTAAACAGTGATTCTCTGACCCTGTGTATACATCAGTCCATGGTGAGATAGCTTTAGGACTAATCACTGTAATCTCTCACTGTCTGGGGACTTGGCAGGGCACCCTCTGTGCACTGCGTCTTGGAACATTGTGTCCATGCAGTGCTAGATGTTAAAGAGTGGCGATTGTGGAGAATGTGGCATGGTTTTGCAGAATGCCAGCCTATCAAGTTCAGCTAAGCCAAAGCTATATTTGTGCCCCAAACGATTTGCTGAATTGACAAGTAGAATGTATTGTACATTTTTTTAACATGAAATAACAAGAAATAGCTTCACTTCTTCTTTTTAAATAAACTACATATTGCCCCTTTGACAATCTGAGTTTTATCTGTGCGTGCAGTCAGAGCGGCTGCTAAGTGGCCACATTCATTAGTGTGACCTGGTTAGGCGACAATGTTGGAGCAGGTGGTCAGTGGCAGATAAGCCAGAGACATGGGAGGCCCTGATGAGTAAAGAACAGGGCTAACAGGAGCTGTGCTGGTATTCCACTCACCTTGAGCATGTAAAACGCTATCCCTGTGGAAGCAGCAGGAGGCGTGGGGGAAGGGCCAAACTTTTCTTCCCCGCCTGGGCATAGATCACATAACTGGGCCAGCATGGGACTGAGCCTGCCTCAGCCTTGGTAAACCACTAAAAAATAAAAATAAAAATTGTGTTACATGTGAAAAAGAACAGAAACAAATAATTAATAGTAACATGGCTTTATTGATTTTTTATCACAGGAAATTAACAAGGAGAAGAGATGAAATCAAGATGACCCTCATAGCTACCATTCCATTTAAGTGTTGTTTTAATTAAATCAAACACATGCATGAATCCACACCCATCACTACCCTATTCATTCCACAGTAACACCCATCACTGCCCCTAAGTGTCAGTTTGAAGGAGCAGCATTCAGGGAATGTATCTCATGTCGTACGTGCCTCAAGGTTGCCACAGAAATTGAGCACATAGGTGTAAAGAAATGCCAGTCAGCCTCTCCATGGCTCCTTCAGTCCAGCTCCTGGCAGAGCGCTGGCAAGGCCCGGGCCCAGGAATGCTGTGCCCATCTGTCAACACGGAGCTGCCTTCTCTGGCAATGCCACAGAGAGGATTTTTGTTACAGGGCCCTGGGTGGATTTCATAACCTGGCCTGGCAGTATAGCAGAGAGCCTTAGGGCTGCGGGAGGATTATGTGCTAGCACACATCCGTCTGGACCTTTCTAATTGCCCCTGCCACAGAGGCCTGATACAGCAAGACCCTGTGTTCCCAGCAGGTCAGGTCAGGCGTGTGTGTGTGTGTGTGTGTGTGTGTGCGTGTGTCCCATGAAGCTTTCTCTCAACAAAGTGGGTTGGACTTCAGGCTTTTAAAGACAGTAAAAAGTTCACTACTGAGGAATTTACTGAGCTACCATCTTACAAATATCCAACATCTCCTCAGCTCATCTCTCTGACCTGCCCTCTTCTC